>NC_036858.1:33883738-34014497 GCF_002910315.2 Salvelinus sp. IW2-2015 | reverse complement strand
AAAAAAGAGAGAGATTCCTCGCAAGGATGGGTGCCCCTGCAAAAAACGATGGGTCCACAGAGAAGTAGGGCCGGGACATTTGGCTCCACCCTAGCCACTTTGAGACCGTGACTCTGTCTCGCTTGCCTCACATTGAAGACCTTGGAGTCCTTGGAAGAAATGAGAAAAGGAGCCTGGTCTGTCCAGCTCTGACTCCTTTTCTGTATAGATTACGTTCTATAGGGTTGTGTTCATTACAATAGGTTCTGATGGTGAGAACCAGCTTCTATGCAGGGCTGCTGCAGGCACATTTTTATTGATATACCACTACTGTGATCCCCTGTGACATTCCTGAAACTGATTAGGTTTAGGTGACTTCTTGGCACTGGTCTCTTGCAGAAGATAAATGGTGGCAAGCAACACAGGCCAGAACATTTATGATGAAGTATGTTCTTGTAATTGTTGGTCAGGCTTGTGCTTCATGGCAATTTGTACCTAAAGAGGCCTGAAGACTCTATTTGAAAGAAAGTGACCTTACGTGAACACAAACTTACTATAAAGTGTGTTCTGTCATTTGCTTTGTAAAGTAACCAATGGCAAAGCAAAGGTTGGTCTTGGTTAATAAGAATAATCCAAAATGCGGTCACTTTTATTCCCCACGATATAACATCAATGTATCGTTAATGTAGTCTTTTTAGTACCCTCCAGTAAAGGTATTACAATTATGTTTTCCCTTCCCCAGCTGACCAGTGACCACGAAGATGCTTCTCCATGTTTAGGTTGAATCTCCATGAAATGAAAGGTATATTACAAGGATGGGCTGCCATTTGTTTTTAGGAGTTACCCCTACAATCCTGATAACAGAATGAGTAATGTTATTCTTGCCAACAGGTTTCCCCTTTACTCACTCTGAAGGAAAACATGCAGTAACAGCCATACTTTAAATGATGAAAATGGACTGAAACATGCTACCTTGACATCTAAAATCTTAAACATCCTTTGCACTAACGATTAACTTCTACCAGTATCCGATATACTCTTTGGGAGTTCTGCGGTTTTGAAAATGTATTTAAAATAATTTTGAAGTATTTTAATTCCCTAGTAATGGAAGTTCATTAGTTGAACTTGGCCAGTCATTGGAAGGTGAGCAAGCTTCTGGGAACTGAGGTAAAAATGCATGATAAGTAACGTGGCAGATGTCCTTTAAACACTTCTTTCGACGGGAGCAGGTACTGTTAGGGCGGATGGTTTCTTAGCCAGTTTCCATGAATACTGTACATGCTTATATCAAAGGATATAGATACCTACACATTTTGTAACATAATATTGTTACATGCCATACATTGAATAGTGTTTTAATTTTACTTTGTCTCTGAGTACACTTCGAATATAGTTAATTTTTTACAATAATTTTTGAGACGTTAATCCCCTGTGTAGCATGGATTTCTCTTTTTGCTATATACAGGAAAACAAGACAGGTTTCCTTGGCAAAGGCATATATCTATAAAAAAAAAATCTAAAATGTATCTGTCTTTTCTCCTGTCATTGTACAGTAAACTTTGAAGAAAATGTATTCCAATAAAAATGTGTCTGACTCCAGAAGCCATTTTACATGATACCTGTGCTGTTAAATTGAGAAAACATATTCCATGAGACACTGGCTCAAAATATGATACCCAAAACAGAAATAAATCATGCTTCTAGAATTATATGCATGTAAATGCTGAAATTTCCATGACATGTTTTGTAAAGCAAAAAAATATAAACGGTTAAAAATCACAGACATCTTGCATTTGAAGAGAAAAGAATCGTGGAGGAATGTCCCGTTGGGCTGAGGAGGCTTTGCGGTATCAGGACTGTGCTCTGGCCGTTTTGTTCTCTCTGGGTGGAGGATGTCTATCTTAAGAGAGCCATGAGAATGGATTCCCATTGGATTCCTTGAGCAGAATTATTCCTTTTGCTATTAATTGTGCTTGAACTGAAGGAAATTGAGGTTGATGGTAGGACTTGGCTCCAGGGACACAATGAATTACCCTAAACACAACAGCCTGATTAATTCTGTACAGCAACCTGTCACTGACGACTAGAATTGCGTAGTTGGGTTGAATAAACACCACTACATTTATTGACTCTGAAGTTCCCCACTATAATGTTTTTCCCCACTGTAATGCTATAACATTGATTGATCATTATGCATGGAGGTATTGTACCTTGGATAATTCAACAACTGTTTGAACACTTAAATGCTTGCTGTAAAGTAATTATGGTTCTTGTATTTCATGAAAGAGCAATGGCAATAAATGTTCCRTACATGGTATACATTTGGGCCGAAGTCTTTCTTCAGATGAGGATGATTCAGCTTAAAACATACTGCCTGTCTGGGGGGGCACACCATTTTGTCATAATTTTCAAATAAATTATGTTTATGTTAATACCTGCACCTACACAACTGAGGGCAGTGATCCATACACACTATAAAACACGTATTTCTCTTTACACTTTACTGTTGCCTATACTCAACGAACAAGCTTGTATAATGGTAACTAGTGAGAGAGTGCATCATCAATTGCACAAAGATTTATTTAGCATCTTCCATCAAATTGCATCTTGCCTAATCTATATATGGACCCCTTAACTCACATCCAGCACATCAGCCTCCCTCCAACACCAACCTCCATGCTCCACCATCTTTCTTCCACACAGACAGTGTGTGTCCTCTCTGAAGGCCACCTCAGCCTGGCCTAGTGCTGCAGGATGGCTGCTAAAGCCATCAACCTGCCCTGGCCAGGGCCAGATAAATCACCTAGTAATAACAGACGTCAGCAGATAAGGGGGGCCGAGCTACCTGCCATAAATCTCTTCTCCTGCTGTCCTCTCAACGTCCACTTTGGTGTGGGGAGCAGCGTGTAATCTCTGGAGTTGCCCCCCACCCTCGCACCACACCACCACCCCAACCCCCTGATTTAGGGCTGTGAGAAMTTTTGAGGGGTCTCTTCCCATTGCACCTCCTCTTTCCTTTTTTAAGGAGGCTGTTTGTTTAGGGTGTTCTGGTTTGTCACTTGTTTATGTCACTAGTGCTATTGTACCTGAGACACTGTTCTCACAAAACCCCCATATGCCTACTATTTTTGTGAACTCTTACATTCAGTTGGCTTCTTGCTAAAACATTAGAGCTATAAAAAAAATATATATTTCTAACCCACTGGGGAAAAACGTCAGTTGACTTCAACGAAAGTACAGCGAATACATGTAATCATTTGCTATCCCTATTTATAATTAGAAATCAATTGTGCCTCGTCAGGGAGGAAATGGAAGACAACCAGTGGTTTACAGAAGCTTTGATGTCATCCCCAAGATGGCCTCTTTTTTTCTTCTAGTAGCATGACGAATCGGAAGTAAAACTAGCCCCTAATAATTCTTCAGACAATAGATAGGCCTGTCTTGAAATGCATTTCCTGCCTCAGAAAACGTAACGTTATGACTAACTACTGTTCCCTGAAGGAGGGAAATGAGGTACAACATACTACGGGGAGTCGCACTCTCGTTGAAGGATCTAAAATCATGCCTGACAAGGCCAATGAAATATGCGCCTCGCTGGAAGCTCTGCCTTCCACAGGTGATAAGCGTGAGGCTCGGGTTCATTCCTTCAATTGAATACTGCTCTTCACCGATACCAGGAATGGGCAGTGTGAGGCCAAACAGGTGTTGTACATAGTTTCCCTCCTTCATGGAACAGTAGTGAAAGTCATAACGTTACGTTCCCTTTCAGTCAGTCAACTTCGGTACAACATACTATGGGGAAATAGAATCACGCCCCAAGCCGACCCCAACGAATGATAAATTAAACGGTCCCGCCAGGTGTAGCAGTCTGGGTAATGTGCACATGGCACGCTGCCTGGTGACTTTCCTTTGTCCCAGCCATGAGCACACTGTGGGCTAGACTGGGAGTAGTGACATCCAAACGATAAAACCAAAAGTGTTTGGTGTTGCCCAACTCGCAGCAGCACAAATATTTCCTATCTCCCTTTAAACAATTCCCAAGACACTGCCAGGCCCCTGGTGGAGTGGACACGTACACCGCTAGGTAACCCTTGCCCCTTGCTGTTATATYGCAGGTAGCCTCTGCAGTACAGTGGGAGAGACTGCCCTACCGCTAGCTGGATTAGCAAAACAGACAAAAAGCTGGTCACATAACTGGTGATCTCATGTCCGTTCAATGTATGTGCGTAAAGATCGCTCCGGACACAGGGAATGTAACTTCTGTTGCTCTTCAAAAGGTGGAGGTGAAAGGGGAAATAGCTCAAAGCTAAGGACCTGTAGGACATAGCCATGACTTTCGGGCCAAAGGCTGCATTTGGACAAAACGTCACCTTAGAGTTGCCAGGGGCGAACTTAGTACAGGAAGGATGTACAGATAACGCGAGGAGGTCCCCAACACGTTTAGCCAAAGCCATGAGCAGGGAGGTTTTTGTAGGAGAGGATCTTCAGATCCACCGACTCCAGATGCTCAAAGGGAGCCGAACACAGTGCCTCCAAAACCATCGCCCAGTCCCATGTGGGCGCAATAGGTTTAGAGACCGTCTGAGACACAACGTACACCTTTCAGGAACTACACAACCAGGGGGTGGGCCTCCGGTGAGGCTCCGTCAATTCACACATGACACGCTGAGATAATGGCCATGTAAACTTTTAAAGTGGAGAATGCTCGAAAAGCTCCTGTAGGAAGACAAGGATGTCCCTCAGAGAGCACTGAAACCAGCCCTTTATCTTGGCACCAGAGCTCAAACGCTTGCCACTTATACGAACACAGCCCTCTCGTGGAGGGCGCCCTTGCGGACTGAATGGTAGCAATAACTTTGGAAGTAAACCTCTAGCCATTAGATTGGCCTTCTCAGGGGCCAGGCCCATTGGAATCTTATCTCCGGCTTCACATACCAAACATACCTGTGCGCCTGGGACAACAGGTCCCTGCACAACAGGAGTTGCCATGGGTCCCTGCTTAAAAGTAGAATGATCTCCACAAACCAAGGCTGACTGGGCCAACGGGGAGTCAAAATATCAATGATAAGCCTTCCTGGCGCACGCTCTCCAACGTGGTGAGAGAACCACTGGCGGAAACGCATAAAGGAGCATCCGAAGCTACTGGTGCGCCAGAGCGTTCGTTCCCAACAGGGCACTTGGGTCCCTTGTCGAGGGAAATTGACGACACTGCACGTTTTCTTGTGATGGGTAAAGATGTACGTCGGCCCTGCCAAACCTCTCCCATATCTGGGCAACCACCCAGGGGTGTAGTCTCCACTCCTCAGGAAAAGCCCCCCCCCCCCCTCCAGATAGCAGACCCTACCCCAGTTTAGGAAACTGGGAGCATGCATCACCTCAAGTGAGAGAAAATGCTCACTGCACCATAGCAACAGGGAGTGAGCCAAAGCGAGGAGGGCAAGGGACCATATGTCCCCCTGCCTGTTGATATGCCACTGTTGTCATGTTCTCGGATCTAACTAGCACATACCAGCCTGACAAACGTGTGAGGAGGCACCTGAGCGCCAAGTACATCGTCAGAAGTTCCAGGTAAATGATATGCTGGGCACTCTGTGACACTGTCCTTACTCCCTGAATTGAGTGSGGGGCTGCGTCTGTCGTGACCACATTTCAGAATAACACCTGGCCATGAGAACCCCTTGTGACAGTYGCCGGGGATCGGGGACACCTAAATTGACTGGTTTAGGTGGCGAGATGCATCCAAGCGGGTGGCTAGCACCCGGCGCTGGAACAYCCGTATCAATAATAGTCCCAGGGGAAAGACCACTATCATAGAAGCCATCATCACAGTAGGCGCAGGAACTAGTGAAAATATTGGGCCAAGCAGAGCTGGAACCCGGACACCCTCTCCAGGGATAGAAAAGTGTGATTTACGCATGAGTCTAACTTGAGACCCAGGAATGGGGTTAGACTGTTCTTTTTCTGGTTTACAATGCAACCTACAGTATAGACCGAAAATGAATGTGTGTAACACTGCTTGTTCCCTTGAACAAGTAATCTTATCAGCCAACTGTCCAGATAGGTCAACACCATCAACCCCTGGACCCTGAAACGATGTGAGGCGAGGGGGACTAGTAAGCTTCATTTGCCAGAAGTTATTCATGCTAGCCGACTTTAGCCAGGATGGGTCTTCTATTCTAAGCTAGGCTAGCTAGCCTCTTTGACCTCAGCACGGTCCTTTTTGAACAGCGGCCACCAACCTTTTCTGAGCCAAGATCCCTTTCTTAGTCAAAATGCAGGCCAAGATCTACCATTCAGAATGTTTTGAAAACAGGACCTAAAAAACGCAAGCCTAAGCAAAATTAAACGATTAACGACCCAGTGCAGTCAAAAGTGATATTCCTGTGTTTTATATATATTTCCACCCTATGAGGTTGGAATAGTACTGTGAAAATGATAAGAGCTGTAAGAGCTGTTTGAAAAGACCATTTCAAATTTCAGTTTTCCTGTCCCCACTCAGACCAGTCCCAGACAGTCCAAGCAAAGTTCTTTCTTGAGAAATTGCGCTTTTCTAAGAAGCTATTTTTGATTGTTTTACTTTAAAATGGTCAAAAGTAATCAGAGTAAGGTTTGTTAATCGTTACCCAGAAATGATTTATTGAGATAAAAAAACGGCTGCATTGGACCAATAAAAAACGTTCTGTAGCAATGAGGTTTGTGCAATAGGCATTATCTTTTATTTAGCTAGCCAAGTCAGTTAAGAACAAATTCTTATTTATAATGACGGCCTACTGGGGAACATTGGGATAACTGCCTTGTTCAGGGGCAGAATGACAGATTTTTACCTTCTCAGCTCGGGGATTCGATCCAGCCACCTTTCGGTTACTGGCCCAACGCTCTAACCACAAGGCTACCTGCTGCCTAGTGGTTATACTGCGTGTTTGATATATTGGCTATTCTTGAATTGCCATGCCAAAGTTTGTTCTTCTCAGACGATTTTAAAATTGTATTTCAAAACGTTAGGTATATGATCACTTGTATATGATCACTTGTGCATTACTTGTGAGGCATCAATAAAAATAATTTGCTTTTATTTACATTTTTTGACTGGACTTCTCAGCAGATGGAGGGACAGAGAGTGAGAGAGAGCAGCAGTGAAGCTGCGTCTAGCATCCCATCTGCTCCTCCTCCCTCCGCTGACTGACAAAGAAGGGGTCACCGTCTTCCAACTGATGGCAAAACTCGAGTCACACTTCATTATTTTTGACTCATGCACCAAATCATGTTGTTACTRATATGACCAGAGAACGTGAAATACTTATTGATATTAGAAAGACACAAGCCGCTAATAACTCAGTCTATCAATACATTTTGTAGCGTGAGTGTATAGGGAGAAGGCATTTTATGGCTTTTAAAAGTGTTGAATAAAGTGTTAACAGTGATTAATAAAATCACTTCTAAAAACAGCAGCTTGTTGAGTCTTTCTCTAGTCATGGTTTTTAATGTTTTGAAATCTCACACTGTGGAGGTCGACTATCATTTGCTGTGGGCTTGTGGAAACTGCAGGGGCATATGTGTGGTGATCTGAGCTACACTAATCTCAGCAAAAAAAGAAACAGACCTTTTTTAGGGCCCTGTCTTTCATATAATTCGTAAAATTCCAAATAACTTCATAGATCTTCATTGTAAAGGTTTAAACACTGTTTCCCATGCTTTTCAATGAACCATAAACAATGAATGAACATGCACCTGTGGAACGGTCGTTAAGACACTAACAGCTACAGACGGCAGGAATTTTAGGGTCACAGTTATGAAAACTTAGGACACTAAAGAGGCCTTTCTACTGACTCTGAAAAACACACAAAAGAAAGATGCCCAGGTCTCTGCTCATCTGCTTGAACGTGCTTTAGGCATGCTGCAAGGAGGCATGAGGACTGCAGATGTGGCCAGGGAAATAAATTGCAATGATGTGAGACGCCTAAGACAGCACTACAGGGAGACAGGATGGACAGCTGATTGTCCTCACAGTGGCAGACCACGTGTAACAACACCTGCACAGGATCGGTACATCCGGACTTCACACCTGCGGGACAGGTACCGGATGGCAACAACAACTGCCCGAGTTACACCAGGAACGCGCAATCCCTCCATCAGTGCTCAGACTGTCCGCAATAGGCTGAGAGGAGGCTGGACTGAGGGCTTGTAGGCCTGTTGTAAGGCAGGTCCTCACCAGACATCACACCCACCTTCGCTGGACCAGACAGGACTGGCAAAAAGTGTTCTCACTGACGAGTCGCTTTTTTTGCTCTTCACTGACGAGTCGATTTTGAGGTGGAGGGTCCATCATGGTCTGGGGCGGTGTGCCACAGCATCATCGGACTGAGCTTGTTTTCATCGCAGGCAATCTCAACGCTGTGCATTATAGGGAAGACATCCTCCCTCATGTGGTACCCTTCCTGCAGGCTCATCCTGACATGACCCTCCAGCATGACAATGCCACCAGCATACTGCTCGTTCTGTGGTGATTTCCTGCAAGACAGTAATGTCAGTGTTCTGCCATGGCCAGCGAAGAGCCCGGATCTCAATCACATTGAGCACGTTTGGGACCTGTTGGATCGGAAGCTGAGGGCTAGGGCCATTCCCCCCAGAAATGTCTGGGGACTTGCAGGTGCCTTGGTGGAAGAGTGGGGTAACATCTCACAGCAAGAACTGAAAAATCTGGTGCAGTCCATGAGGAGGAGATGCACTGCAGTACTTAATGCAGCTGGTGGCCACACCAGATACTGACTGTTACTTGTGATTTTGACCACCCCTTTGTTCAGGGACACATTATTCCATTCTTGTTAGTCACATGTCTGTGGAACTTGTTCATTTATGTCTGTTGTTGAATCTTGTTATGTTCATACAAATATTTACACATGTTAAGTTTGCTGAAAATAAACGCAGTTGACATGAGAGGGCGTTTCTTTTTTTGCTGAGTTTATATATACAAAAGTATGTGGACACCCTTCAAATTAGTGGATTCGGCTATTTCAGCCACACCCGTTGCTGACAGGTGTATAAACCGAGCAGACAGCCATGCAATCTCCATAGACAAACATTGGCAGTAGAATGGCTTTACTGAATAGCTCAGTGACTTTCAACCTAGCACCATCATAGGATGCCACCTTTCCAACAAATCAGTTCATAAAATTTCTGCCCTGCTAGGACTGCCCCAGTCAACTGTAAGTTGCTGTATTGTGAAGTGGAAACGTATCGTAGCAACAACAGCTCAGCCACGAAAGTGTAGGCCACACAAGCTCACAGAACGGGACTGCCGAGTGCTGAAGAATCGTCTGTCTCCGGTTCGACACAAAACTGCCTCTGGAAGCAACGTCGCAAGAACTGTTCTTGGAGCTTCATGAAATGGGTTTCCATGGCCAAGCAGCCCCCACGCACAAACCAAGACCAAGCGTCCAAGGCGTCGCCTGGAGTTGTGTAAAGCTCGCCGCCATTGGGTTCTGGAGCAGTGGAAATGCGTTCTCTGGTGATTAATCACACTTCACCACGCTTGACCATCGGACAAATCTGGATTTGGCTGAGCCAGGGGAACGCTACCTGCCCGAATGCATAGTGCCAACTGGTAAAGTTTTGTGGAGGAGGAATAAGGTCTGGGGCGTTTTTTCATGGTTCGGGTTAGGCTCCTTAATTCCAGTGAAGGGTAATGAACGCTAAGCACATACACACTTCTAGAAGATTCTGTGCTTCCAACTTTGTGGCAATTGTTTGGAAGGCCCTTTCCTTTTTTCAGCATGACAATGCTCCTGTGCAGAAAGCGAGGTCCATACAGAAATGGTTTCTCGAGATCGGTGTAGAAGAACTTGACTGACCTGCACAGAGCCCTGACCTCAAACCCATCGAACACCTTTGGAATGAATTGGAACGCCGACTGAGAGCTAGGCATAATATACCCAACATTTGGCCCGACCTCATCAATGCTTGTGGGTGAATGGAGAGCAAGTCCCCGCAGCAATGTTCACATCTAGTGGAAAGCCTTCCAGAAGAGTGGAGTGGTTTATAACAGCAAAGGGGGTACCAACTCCATATTAATGCCCATGATTTTGGAATAAGATGTTCGAAATAAAATATAGAAAATTAAAGGAATGCAAGGATTTATTGTTGGGCTTTTTAAAGGAATGTTTGGTTTCGTACGAGCCTTGGCAATCGACCAGACAGTTTGATGACCACTGGTTTAGAATAACCAAGCGACTTAACGCTAGCTACGTACAGTGCATTCAGAAAGTATTCAGACCCTTGACTTTTTCCACATTTGTTACCTTACATTTGTTACCTTACATTTGTTACCTCAATCTGCACACATACCCCTAATGACAAATTGAAAACAAGTTTTTAGAAATGTTAGCAATTGATTATATAAAAATAAAAAACAGACCTTTTTACATAAACATTCAGATCCTTTGCTATGAGACACGAAATTGAGCTCAGGTGCATCCTTTCTATTGATCATCCTTGAGATGTTTCTACAACTGTATTGGAGTCCACCTGTGGTCAATTCAATTGATTGGACATGATTTGGAAAGCCACACACCTGTCTAAATAAGGTCCCACAGTTGATAGTGTACGTCGTGGCCAAAAGTTTGAGAATGACACAAATATTAATTTTCACAAAGTCCGCTGCCTCAGTTTGTATTGATGGCAATTTGCATATACTCCAGAATGTTATGAATAGTGATCAGATGAATTGCAATTAATTGCAAAGTCCCTCTTTCCATGCAAATTAACTGAATCCCCAAAAAACATTTCCACTGCATTTCAGCCCTGCCACAAAGGACCAGCTGACATCATGTCAGTGATTCTCTCGTTAACACAGGTGGAGTGTTGACGAGGACAAGGATGGAGATCACTCTGTCATGCTGATTGAGTTCGAATAACAGACTGGAAGCTTCAAAAGGAGGGTGGTGCTTGGAATCATTGTTCTTCCTCTTGTCAATCATGGTTACCTGCAAGGAAACACGTGCCGTCATCATTGCTTTGCACAAAAGGGGCTTCACAGGCAAGGATATTGCTGCCAGTAAGATTGCACCTAAATCAACCATTTATCGGATCATCAAGAACTTCAAGGAGAGCGGTTCAATTGTTGTGAAGAAGGCTTCAGGGCGCCCAAGAAAGTCCAGCAAGCGCCAGGTCTCTTAAAGTTGATTCAGCTGCGGGATCGGGGCACCACCAGTACAGAGCTTGCTCAGGAATGGCAGCAGGCAGGTGGTGCAGTGCTCTGACACGCACAGTGAGGCAAAAGCCTTTATGGGCCAGCACTTCCCCGTGCTAAAGCAGGGCAAGCAGAGCACAATCTTTCAAGAATAAACTGCACAATGGACATAGGACTGACTGCATGTACATGGACTGGACTGTGGTAGACGGTAACATTTTCTCTGATGAATCCCCTTTCCGATTGTTTGGGGCATCCGGAAGAAAGCTTGTCCGGAGAAGACAAGGTGAGCGCTACCATCAGTCCTGTGTCATGCCAACAGTAAAGCATCCTGAGACCATTCATGTGTGGGGTTGCTTCTCAGCCAAGGGGTGGGCTCACTCACAATTTTGCCTAAGAACCAGCCATGAATAAAAAATGGTACAACACATCCTCCGAGAGCAACTTCTCCCAACCATCCAGAAACAGTTTGGTGACAAACAATGCCTTTTCCATTATGATGGAGCACCTTGCCATAAGGCAAAAGTGATAACTAAGTGGCTCAGGGACAAAAACATCGATTTTGGGTCCATGGCCAGGAAACCCCAGACCTTAATTCCCATTGGGTGGTGCAATCCTCAGAGGCGGGTGGACAAACAAAAACGCACAAATTCTGACAAACCCAAGCGATTATGCAAGAATGGGCTACAGTCAGGATGTGACCAGAAGTTAATTGACAGCTTGCAGGCAGATTGCAGAGGTCTTGAAAAAGAAGGGTCACACTGCAAATTTTGACTCTTTGCATCAACTTCATGTAATTGTCAATTAAAGCCTTTGACACTTATGAAATGCTTGTAATTATACTTCAGTATTCCATAGAGAACATCTCGACAAAATATCTAAAGACACTGGCAGCAGACTTTGTGAAAATTAATATTTTGTCATTCTTAAACCTTTTGGGCCACGACTGTATGTCAGAGCAAAAAACCAAGCCAAGGTCAAAGGAATTGTCCGGAGAGCTCCGAGACAGGATTGTGTCGAGGCACAGATTTGAAGGGTACAAAACATTTATGCAGCTTGTGAACCCAGACACAGTGGCATCCATCATTCTTAAATGGAAGAAGTTTGTGACCACAAGACTCTTCCGAGCTGGCCGCCAAGCCAAACTGAGCAATCGAGGGAGAGGGCCTTGGTCCAAGAACCCAATGTTCACTCTGACTGAGCTCCAGTTCCTTTGGGATGGAGAGGAGCTTCCAGAAGGACAACCATCTCTGCAGCACTCCCTCCAATCAGGCCTTTATGGTAGAGTGCCAGACGGTAAAGGCACATGACAGTAAAAGGCCACATGACAGCCCGCTTGGCACCTAAAGGACTCTCAGACCATGAGAAACAAGATTCTCTGGTCTGTTGAAACCAAGCTTGAACTCTTTGGCTGAATGCCAAGTTCATCGTCTGGAGGACCTGCACCACCCCTACGAATGAATCTGGGTGGCAGCATATGCATGATGGATATGTTTTTCAGGGACTAGGTGACTAGTCAGGATCGAGGGAAGATGAACGGAGCAAAGTACAGAGAGATCCTTGAGGATCCAGAGCTCTTTTGGACCTCAGACAGGGGCAAAGGTTCACCTTCCAACAGGACAACAACCCTAAGCACACAGCCAGACAGCTCAGGCTTGGCTTCGGACAAGTCTCTGAATGTCCTTGAGTGCCCGCCAGAGCCTGGACTTGAACCCGATTTGAACATCTCTGGAGAGACCTGAATATAGCTGTGCAGCGAAACTCCCCATCCAACTTGACAGAGCTTGAAAGGATCTGCAGAGAAGAATGTGGAAACTCCCCAAATACAGTGTGCAAAACTTATAGCGTCATATCCAAGAGTACTGAGGCTGTAATCGCTGCCAAAGGTGCTTCAACAAAGTACTGAGTAAAGGGTCTGAATACTTATGTAAATGTGATATTTCGTTTTTATTTTATATTTATTCAATTGCAAAATGTTTTTTCTTTCCCATTATGGGGTATTGTGTGTAGATTCAATTTAATCCATTTTAAATAGGTTGTAACGTTATACAATATTGGAAAGTCAAGGTGTCGAATTCTTGCATGCGCTTATAAAAAAGCAGAGAGTCTCCAGTTAGATAAGCTAGCAGTAGCTAGCTCGCCTCAGCAAGTTAACTAACCTGGCAAGCCCGTTATGCAGTGCTCGTTAGCTAGCCTGGTCTCGAAATCTACGTACGTCCGAATCCCTGAGGTGGGACCAGACCCTTCTGGAAGAGTGGTGTGGTGGTGGCAAGTGGTGCTTAATAACGAAGGCAGACACAGGCGGTGGGGGGATACCCACATAACCTGGTCGCCCTATCTCTTGATTAGCCTCCCGTAACCGGCAACAGAGCACACAGAAGCCGGGAGACAACTCAGACTCAGCCAAGGTACGGGCACCCGGGAGAGGAAGTCACTATCGGAAACACCAAGCCCCTAAGAATGCTACATGATTGTCAAGAGACTAGTAGGGGAACACTGCCAGCCATCTCCTAGTCTCGCACACAAACTGATTTGAGCGAGGGCAGCCTGAGCATGCACCGAGCAGAGACACCATACATACTTCAGGACACAATGTCAAGGGGGTGAGCAACATAAGACAGTGTTGTGTTCCAATTGTTTGTTTTAGTAGAGTGAGTATTGTTCCTATTCACACCGAGGTGAAGAGTGAAATAATTTAAGGCACATATACAAGGCTCACGCTTATCACCTGTGGAAGGCGGGTCTTCAAGTAAGGCGCAGATTTCATTGGCCTTGTCGGGCTTTTATATCCTTCAACCGAAGTCGCAAGAGTGCGACTCTCCATAGTGTTTTTTATACCGAAGTTGACTGACTGAAAGGGAACTATAGTTCATATTATATCCACATTCTTAGTGATCAATCACAATGCAAGGAAACTTGAAATGTATCAACTTCCATCCAAACATTGATGGGAGATTTGTCAGTACTGTCCTCTGGTGCTCTCTCTGAAGCAGCTACCACGACCACCGTTGACACAACCAGMCGATTCCATGCAGGAGTGTTTGAAGTCCCAGCTGCTCCCATTTCCTCTGTCCACAGGTGCTGGCAACACCAAAGCACTGGTTGGCCAAATAAGGTTAGGAGCTTACGGCATTGTCTCATAAAACACAGCTTTAGTACAAAGATTCTATATCTCCTATAAAAAAAGAACATGTTGGATTCCAACATCTGTCCAACAGCTGGAAGATGTGTTAACCCATAAACAAAGTAACATTAGAGTCTAATGCAGGTGTAAAATGCGGGGTCTCTTCAATGGCAAAGGTTGGAAGACTGCGTGTGCGTAATGTCCTCCTTGATTGATACACCATATTTCTTTGGGGGTGTTGAATCACGCATGAGTTTGATAATGTGGGCTTGAGTGCTTCTTGTCGTGAGAGAGCCATATGCAGCGCTGTTAATATTAGATTGAGCTTTAACGTGCTGTCCATGCTTTGAATGAGGCTATATCATAAAAGATGATTATTACATTGTGAAAAGGAAACGTGTTTATTGGGGGAGAGTCACAGATAGTAAACTGCAAGTTATTATTATTCTTTTTTTTGTGTTACATTTCACTTTGTTCAGTCACCTCTGAAATAGTGTTTATCTACTTTATTGAATTTAGGTCAAAGTTGACATCAGGGTTGCCTAGGGTTGCAAAGTGAGGGTATATTACTGGAAACTTAAGTTTACCAGCAAACTACCAGAATTTTGATAACTTTCAAGGAATATATGGAATTTTATCAGATGACATCTAGTGGCCTTTTTGCATACTTCAGGTTATTACAGGTGTCTGTAGTTATCTCTGGCCCTCTGTGTGGCCTTATCACATGTACAATATATGTAAGATGATTTTAAAATAAAAAATAGAATGACAAAGCTGTAAAACATTATCTTAAATATAAACCATCAATTTAGTGAATACCATTGGTGTTAAATATGAGGGTTGTAGCATGTCTTTTTTTGTAAATGTTTTGAGGCCAAACTGGTGGCAGTTTGACCATTCTCCTCAGTGAATTTCATAAAATGTTTAATTGTAAAACATTTAAAGTTTTCCTTTTTAGATAAAACTATACTAAATATAATCACGTCACCAAATAACGGATTAATACACACAATTGTGCAACGGTCTACAGTAACCTCAACAGCACTCTGTAGGGTAGCACTATTGTGTAGCCGGAGGACAGCTAGCTTCCGAGCTACAAAACCTAGGAGGCTCATTGTTCTCACCCCCTTCCATAGACTTACACAGTAATGATGTCAACTTCCAGAGGATGTCCTCCAACCTATCAAAGCTCTTGCAGCATGAACTGACATGTTGTCCACCCAATCAAAGGATCAGAGAATAAATCTAGTACTGAAAACATAAGCTACAGCTAGCTAGCACTGCAGTGTATAAAATCTGGTGAGTAGTTGACTCAAAGAGAGAAAGACAATAGTTGAACAGTTTTGAAAAAATGTATTTATTCCAAAATTAAGGAGAAGCAAGAGAGCAATAGAGAGAGAGAGATTTTTTTTTTTTTTTTAACTTAAAGTTTCACTTACTTAGCTAGCAAATGCAGCTAGCTAGTTTAGCGTACTGAAACACCCTGCTCAAACAGAGGGATGCTATGTTAGCTAGCTGGCTATGACTTTCCAACACAACACTGGAACTCTTCCAAGGGAAGGTAAGCTTTTGGTATTACTAATTTATTGCCACYGGGGCCCGTCGGTGTAATTGCTTACTGACTGTACACTGTAACGGTTACTGCATGATTGTACAGGGTTTACTAACGCGTTAGTTCTATTAGCTATGTTGACTATGATGTTACTTTAGCTAATATGTAGGCTGTTTTTAGAGGTTTGGCTTGGAAATGTTTTTTCGCCTGGTCACATACAGCTGATGTGTTGTGCATTGAAGTTCACAAGCGAAGGGAAGATAAGGAATACAGCGTGGCTGTTATGAGAGTGAACTCTGTTTACGTGTGGTCAGGGGTTTATTCATTCCGCCGATTCTGTTGAAAAATGTTTCTTAAACGGAAGCAAACGGAACAAAACAGGGACAAACATACCTGAATTTGTTGAATGGAAACTCTCGTTTGCAACTGTTGGATTAATAATTTCACCCTATATCAGCTAGATGCAGGCAAGAGTGTGCGGTATTGAATGTCACTGTCTGTCACCTCAAATTTGTCTCTTGACCTGTGTGCACCTTTATTGTAAACGTTCATTCAGAGGTTAGGTTGTAGCAAACTCATTATGGGTATACGGAAAATTTGAGTATCATGTAGTAGCCTAAACCTATCGCTGTTACAATGAACTAAGTGAATGCAATATGAATGAGAGTCATCCAATATGCTATACTAAAAATAAGGCCATGCTCATGATTTTTTTGTGTCTCTTCCCTCATCTTAAACAGCACTGACCTGGCTGGGAATTATATAGAAGAAACCGACATACAGTATCAATAGTCTGGAGTGGACTAACACACTGTCTTAGGCTAGGATCTAGGATAAATGTTTTGGTAGATACAGTGGGGTCCGGAATTATTGGATCCCTTGATAAAGATGAGCAAAAAAGACTGTATAGAATAAATAATACAAATACTGAGCTATATTGTATGCAAAATGAAATGATTTTATACTAATACAATTGCTCAGAGAAAGAGATTTTGTAATAAAACGTTTAAAAAATCAAAAAAAGATAGGTGTCAGAATKATTGGATCCCATGTTTTCAATACTCCAGCACCCTCCCCTTGCGAGGATCATTATGTACAGTATTAGGGTGTAGTCGTTTGAATCATTATCTTAATCTGTTACTCCAGCAAGTAAAGATTCCTAATTTGTAAGGTCAAAGTGTTGCCTGGAAAAAGGACTGACCTGTTTGTACAACAGAGTGAGAACAAATTTATTCCCTGAGCTTTTATGCGGCAGCGCCTCAGGCATCTCTTTTCATCTACTATAACTCTGTTGACATCCACCACGCTTGCAAGCTGTTTTCACTTTCCCTTAAAAGGACTTTCCCAAGTCCCCCAACAGGCCTCGTTGTGAGTTACAATAGTATTTGGGCATGAAGGGCCTCAGCAGTACACCAATGTGTTGCACAGCTGATACCAATCATAGCAACACAGCGCCAGCAGCAGTCTAACGTTTACCTCAGGATAGGTGATGAGGTGCCTCAGCCCCTTCAAACAGACTGTTCTCCATCAAGCACAATGTTTCCCATGAATTAGCATTCAGGGCAACCCTGATAAATAGCCACCATGCAGCCAGCAATATTGCCCACACAAGGAATATATTGGCTTGGATTGCATTTAGAAACAGAGATCAGACTAGCACCACTATATATGTAAGCATGAAATGCTTGTACGGAAGGTAAGGATATGAATGCTTGGAAGTCCAGAGAAGTGTCTGTTGCAGACATGAGTTTACATTGGTGAAATGTAATGTTAAACAAAGACTCCTGGTCCTCCCGAGTGGCACTGCATCGCAGTGCTAGCTGTGCCACTAGAGTATCTGGGTTCGAGTCCAGGCTCTGTCGCGAACAGGAGACCCATGGGGCGGTGCACAATTGGCCCAGCGTTGTACGGGTTAGGGGAGGGCCGGCAGGGATGTCCTTGTCCCATCACGCACTAGCGACTCCTGTGGCAGGCCGGGGGCGCAGTGCGCGCTGACACGGTCGCCAGGTGCACGGCGTTTCTTCCGACACATTGGTGCGGCTTGCTTCCGGGTTAAGTGGACATTGTGTCAAGAAGCAGTGCGGCTTGTTTGGGTTGTGTTTCGGAGGACGCACGGCTCTCGACCTTCGCCTCTCCCGAGTCCGTACGGGAGTTGTAGTGATGAGACAAGACTGTAACTACCAATTAGATTCCACGAAATTGGGGAGAAAAAGGGGTAAAAGTAAGAAGGGAAAAAAGACTCCTGATTAGGGCCAGAGTGTTTACAATGACTGGTCAGCCCAGGTCAGGAAGTACATATGATTTTGATCATACCTGCATCTGTTCAGACCAGATTTGAGAACATTGGACTTTTGTTTCTAATATATGTGACTCACCACCTGGATTCAGTCTTATGTAGCAAAATTTTAAATTGTGTTTTTTACATTGGATAAAAGTAGAGACTCAGAGCTAGAAAATGGTATATCATACACTACAGTTGAGGAACAATTGGGAAGTATTTCTGTTTTGAAAGTTGATAAACTCGTATCCTGACTTTTGAGAAAATGGAGAAAATGTTTTGGTATCTAGTGAAAAGCTCTTCTTTGTCTACACCCATTCAGCATCGTTCACACCCTCTTAAGCTTTAGTCCCACCCATCTCGTTTCGCTCTCTGAGTGCACACTTGACGCTCTGGCCGATGATTAGATAACATGATAACAGCCTAACCAGCTCTGCTGGCAACAATTTCTTTACGCTTTTTTGCAGACGTTTACTGACACCGGCCATATTCAACGGGTGTTGTACACACATCACGTAACGTTAGCTAACGAGCCAGCCAGCTAACATGAGCTAGTTAAACAACAATGAACAGTGCCAACAATGCCACAGTGCTGGGAGCTAACCAACCAGGTTCAATGTTAGCTAGCTTTGAAATCAGTGGAATTAGATCACACACGTAACGTTAGCTAACGAGCCTGCCAGCTAACGTTAGCTAGTTAAACAACAATGAACACAGTGCCAAATCATGCCGTTACTACCCTGCATGAATACGGCTAGCCAGCTAGATAGCTAACAGTACACTTTAGCTTGAAATGAAACCACTTTCTGTAAAAATGTGAAATGTGTAATATCTGAAAATGTAGATCGCCTAGTGTTAGCTATCTTACCTGTATACATCATCATGCATGATGGACGTGTCTCCCTGTCAGGAATGCCATACCACGGTTGCCCTTAGTTTGAAGATGTAATCCGGAGACAGGTGTTTTCTCCATCTCTTTAGCTATCATACTCCAATTCCACTGATTTCATAACTTGATCCTCCAGAAAGTGGAGAGCAACACATAAGCAGCTCCACCTCACAATACATTAAACAATCCGCGTTCGACAGGACTACCAACACATACTGACGAGCTCAAATAGACAGAAGCCTGCTATATGGCAGACCAATCATAACTCATCTTTCTGCATTTCCAGCCCACTCATTATCTCAACTAATCATGGCTAGTGGTAAGGTTGTTGCCTGTTTCTGTGGCTTAACCAACAAGGCTCATAATTTAACAATTTTATTCATATTTACAGATGACATACAAGTTTGTTATTAAGGCACATGAAAKTTCACATGCTCGAGAAGGCATTTCTGCCCCAAAACAAATGTTTATTAAAAAAAGTTTTTACGTTCAAATGGCTCTCTGGTGAAGTCGTGACTTGCGACATACACCTAGTTTCCTGAATCGGGTCACATATTGTTTCAGTGTATCTCAACAGTATTTCAGTCTGTGATTCCAATTGGCTCATTCCATCCCTCTCCTCTCCCCTGCCAATCTTTTCCAGGTCATTGCTGTGAAAGTGTTCTTAGTCAACTTATCCTGTGAAGTAAGGGTTAAATAAATACATACATTTTGGAGACAGAGCCGTCTAGGAGCAGACAGCTGTGAAACGCGTCAGTTTCTCTGTGTGGGTCATTCTTACTGAGAGGCCCTTAACCCAATCAGTGTGCAGGGGTCAACTTTGCCTTGCAAAATACTGAGTAGGGTTGTGACAGACAAGCTTGGCAGTAACGTTTAACAGCCATTTCTGCTCTTGAAAGTTCTGTTCTCATTTCACAACCGCAGTAAGACTTTAAACCTGTGACTGACAACGTAGGCCTTCACTCATTTATTGTGAACAGACTTGTTGGTTGAGGTCAAAGGGGAACTGGGGAGACGTAGTCTTCATATTAGGGGGGCCTAATTTTTTWAAATTCCTCTTGTCTCTCAAAAGAAGACCAGAAGGATAGGGTATTACTTCCCATTCATTGGCAGGTGGGTGGAGAGGGACACTCATTCAACGTTAGCTTGTAATATAGGCAGGAAGTCCATTCTTAAGAAACCACAGCACAGGGAGACAATATACCTTACCAGGCCTTTTTGAAGACAGCAGCTTGTGTCTAAAGATTATGTTCTCCCTCTCCTGTGCAGCTGTCTCTCCTTTGTTTAGGTAGATTATTTTCTATTTTCAGCGCGTGGGGAAGCTTTTCAAGGCTGAAGAATGCGGGATGTTCTCTCCCCTCTGGTCCTGATGGACTATGCAGGTTTGGGAATCAGGAGAGAAATTGGTGGCTGAAAGAGAGGGACACTGCGACTGGGAAAGTTATCAGGACACTCGATAGGAAATGTAATGGAACTGTCTTTTCTTCCTTTTCAGGTAGTGCACCACTCCCTTCAGTGCCGGCTCTCGCCTTATGGGGGCCCTGAAGCGAGATTCGGTTGGGGGGGCCCCACCTTGCGGCAAAATATTTTAGTGGTCCCCCTCTTGATGGAGGGGACATTTTTAGTTTAAAGTAATTCTATTTTAAAGCAATATTTTATTTTAAAGCTAAATTCTACACATTTTGCAATGACTTAAGCCATGTTAATGATATCTGAGTGAGAATGACTAACAAAATCAATGGGAGCCTCCCTGGAGGTCAGGGGTCCCTGGGCATGTGCCCCTTGCGTGCCTGGTCAGTATTGCATGCCGGTCAGTTACTACAAGTTTGGATGGCTGCTAGACGAACTACCAATCAAAAACATTTTAGTTGACATGGCTAATTGAGTGACTGTCCTGTCAGCGACCTGACAGCTTATGCAACTGCTGATGCACAACCAAATTTAGAAATTGCACCTGGTGTATTCTACTATTCTTACTCTCATTACGCCCGGGGGTCTAAGCGACCACTTATGTCTCTTATACCTGGAACCGGCCCTGTCTCCCTCTTTCTTTCTTTGTCTCTCTCTCTTCTCTCATCTTAATACTTTCCTGCTCTGTCCTCTGCCTCTGTGTCACCACAGTCTCAGTACAAAGGCCCTGGTATGAGATGGGAATGGTGAGGTGGGCGGCCAGTGTGGATTGCCGTCTCTGGGCGGCCAGTGTGGATTGCTGTTCTCCATTTACCGGAGGAAGTGGATCTGCGTGTCCGATCCCAACGTGCATAAAGCTGTCAAACACCAATTGATGGTGATGAACAACCTCTGGTGATCAGGAGAAGTGATGACTGGTTTAAAGATATATGGGATGAATGATGATTGAGCAGTCCAGGTGTAATATCCTTTCATTCAAAGACAGTGATATAGACTCAAACTGCCATTTACGGCACAGCTAAACGTTCACTCTTTCCACTGCCATTTGCTATTTGCCTTCGAATAAATATGTAAGGCACAGTACAGAAATAAGTTCTGGAAAAACAGTATAAATCTATAGATACATCATTTACATGGTTTATAATTGGATGTTGACATGTTTGTGGGCAGCTAGTCCTCACAACAATAATCAGAATGAGTCATAGGGGAGTTAAAAAAGGAGTAAACCTGCCTAAATGTCAAAGCCCTCTAGCTCTGAATGATAACGTACTGTTGTAATAATGTTTATTTATGAAGCCGCGGCCATGATCAAGGCTCAGTTCGGGTTGTTTTATTTCACTTTCAGAACTTTTTGTCTCTGTAATGGCTCATGGCTCATTACGGCCATATGTTGTTTCCTAAACCCGAAGTTCTAGAGCATTCTTCCTTATTTTGTTTTGCGCACATTGCACCCATTATCTGTTTCCACTAATTCCTGTCGAGAGCAAGGCTTTTTCCCTTGCTCATGCTCTCAAGACAAAGGTGAGTGGGGGGTGGAGGGGGTTGTTGAATGAAGGCCTTTACCCGTCCCCTCATGAGGGTGAAGGCGGACCCCTGGGGGCAGGAGTCCCACTACCCCTTTTAAGTGCTTCTCGAGCTTCCTGCTCCGGCCGGCCTTTGTTCTGCTGTTGTGAGAACAGGGGCTGCACACAGAGCCTGGGCGCTCAAAGCATGTGTTCTTCTAATTTGCCTTGATAACTGCCAGATGATGAGGCCAGGGCCAAGCAGCACACAGGGGGCCCCTACGGCTCTTCTACAGCTGCTGTGCTGGTGGTTGTGGTGGAGGGGACAGGAAGGGGTCCGTCTGCTAGAGTGGGACAGGGAGAAGCGGGGCTTCTAGAGAGCAGTTCCTGGCAAGATAGCTCCCATGACACAGGAAGTGGAGTTATCTGAGTCACCTACTCCTCTACATCTCAGTCCTCCATCGGCCTTAATCTTAATCATGGGGTGCCCGCAATAGGCCGCTTTGTCAAGCGGCAACCATGCACACACCATATTCCTCACACAGCCCACCCGCCCTTCTCCCGACCGGCGACATACAGCTACCAGTCGGAGGCAATGCGCTTTTTCCAGCGTCAAGCCAGTGGCATGCCTACTCCCTGTCACCACTTATTTTTATAGATTATATTTTTATTATTTAAGAAAAAGTTTTGTGGATAAGTACTGTAAATGATTGTGTGCAAATATTATCAGCTACGAGAGGCAGCGCTACATTTTTTGTCCTCATGCTAGCTAGCAGATAGCCACCGCAGTCATTTTGGAATGGCAGTGTCAGCCAATCAGCTCCTTTTTGTTCAACGCGACATGCATTCCATAATGGCTGCTGTGACTACTGCTAGCTAGCATGAGGACAAAAATTTCAATTTTTCCAGGAAAACTAGCAGTATTTCAATCTTCTCGATGTATCAGTGTGGATAAAGGCAACACTTGGAGTACAGTGGCATATCCCATGCCTGCATTGAAGTACGTTTCTGACCCATATCCATGCTGGCTCCACGGTGTGTTAATGTAACCATGATTGTGTTCAGACCCCAATGCAGCTCAAGTGTAAACAAGCATAAGCGATAGAAGTTGAGTAGGGTTGTAATCTTCTGGCAAGTTTCTAGCTAGCTAGCTAATATTAGCAAGACATCTAACGTCAGCAAGCTAGCCAAGTAACGTTAACTATCTAGGCTAGCTAGCTAGCTTGTGTTATTGTAACGTTACACAAGTAAAACTACACAAAAATGAAGGAAAGCAGTAATGTTACTTACTTGAGCAAACAAACTTTGCATTCTAATCTGGTGCATAAACAACTAAAAACAATTTAACAAAAAAAACAAGGTCTATTGTCAACGRCAAATGATTCCACACTCTCTATGCAAGATTCAAATCTGGGCTACCGAATTGGTGCTTGTGAATGGGTGCTCCATCTCCATCTATATCGACTGAATGGGTGCCTCTAGTGTATTATTGTTCGGTATTTCAAGGAGGTGATAAATACAAACAATTAAACTGTTCTTTAGTTCCAAAAGCCTGTGGAGTTTTTTTCAAAAGCTACTGGCTACTATCAAGTATGAAAGACCGGTTTGAAAGCTCGATGGAGGATGGTAACAAAGATAACTTCCTGTTGAAGGCTTTTCGGCTTCTTCTGTGGGATTTGAGGTGCCGCCACCTACTGTACGTTGTGTTGCCACAAAAAAAAACTATTAAATCAATCTACTTAATCTGTAAATTATTAGCTGTGTCACCTTTTGTGTCATCCTGAATGATTTTAAATGCATTATGTCCAAGTTTGGTTGTATTGTGTTTTTGAATTGGCAATTTAATCAAATCAAATTAAAATCGCAACAAATATAAGGTATTTCTACAAACAACATAAACAGCTTGCAGCTTCTGGTTGGCTGTGGTTAGCTGGAAGGTGACAGGCCGAATTTGAGATTAGAGAAATTCCTTGCTATTGTCTTTAAAATTAACTCATGGCTAGATGGCTTGCCTAGGGCTTATAGCTGTCCTCTAAGTGGAGGCTAAAAGCCAGAGATGGAAAACTGGCCTGCCAAGGTCTGATGATTGCGGGCTACTCGCCAGAGATGCAAATCACGTCTTGAGCGGCAAACTCCGCTTGCCTGCTGGCGGTAGAAATGTATACCCTTTTTTGTCTATTTGATGAAAGTAACCTAATTAAATACAATTTCAGGCAAATTACCTCAGCCGTAGTTAAGCAGCACACTTGCCCATAAGCCCAAAATTTGCCCACAGATATTGAAGTATAGTGAAAACGGCTTCCTTTAATTTGGCTACTAATATTTACTAGTCATTTTGATAGTGTATGTGCCTTCTATGTCAAAGCCTTTGTCATTTTTATTTCCTCTTGGTTAAGTCGACACTCAGTTTCTGTCTGCAATGATCTGTAATGATCCATTCAAAGAGAATCACCTTATTGAAATCCAGGATGCCGGCTGTCTGTCAAGGCCCATCTGCCGTCTAATGAGCTTTCAAGTAGCCTACGTGTCACGATCGTTGTGGTAATCATACTCGGACCAAGGCGCAGCGTACGTAGAGTTCCACATGTTTGTTAATTGAAACTCACAAAAACAATAAAGAGCAACGAAATGTGATGTTCTGTAGCGCTCACAGGCATCAACACAAGATCCCACAAAAACAAGATCCCACAAAAACCAGTGGGGAAATGGCTGCCTAAATATGATCCCCAATCAGAGACAACGATAAGCAGCTGCCTCTGATTGGGAACCATACCAGGCCAACATAGAAATAAATGCACTAGATCACCCACCCTAGTCACACCCCGACCTAACCAAAATAGAGAATAAAAAGGCTCTCTATGGTCAGGGCGTGACACTACGCTACTGGTATTGAGCACGCTGTAATGTCAACATGCGCTTGATAATTTGGCCTATCCTTTACGCTCTATGGCTATTAAATCTGTTTATGTTAGATCAGCCCACAGTCTGATGCAGTCTTAATTTATATTCCTGCTCGTTAGGCGTCATAGCAGAGCTTTGTGTATGGTGGAGGGGCTGTGAGTGTACATTAGTCATGAAGGTGCCGGGTGCCATGTATGTCCTCCAGCTGGACAGACAATTAGACGCCTCTYCTCTCTGTCTGAGATGCATGGAGCAGGAGATGCAGCACGGCCATTTTGTAATCAGCAATGGGCCTCTGTTGTGTTATTTAGCGCTAATGTCGATTTCAKGGCTTTGTGACTGACGTGCACTCACTGAGCATCAAATGACCAGACATGGACATAGATTCAGTTAGCAGTCAATATGTGTGAGTTGTTGTAATCCCCAAAAAATGTATTCCTTTATTTATAGTACCTTTTATTTCACCTGAATGAGAACACATTCTCACGTACTGCAATTACCTCTAGAATTGTTCCGTTGAAACACAGTCCAGGTACAGACAATGTACAGACAATGGACCAGCCGGTATGTCCGATAAACTCTATTTGTGGCCTATACCAGATTTGAGCATCTGACTAAAAAACTTGAACATCATTACCCCAAAGTGACCGTGTCTTGGTCAAAGAGCATGAAGTTATAAACGCATATGATTTTCCACATGAATGACCCACATGCAGCTTCCACCCACTGTCTGTATGATTATGTGAAAGCATGACCAGGAAGCAATTTGTTAGGGCTGGGAAGTCTGAAGAAGACGAGAGGTCTGTAGGTCAACACAGCAGCTATTTCCACTTACCCCTCTGTCAGGGGTGAAGGCCAGTGTGTTTCGTGCAATGAAGTTTCCTTTGTCTTCTTGAAACAGGAGAGAGGGAGACACTATATTTAACCGCCCCATTGAAATGCCCAGGCTGTATAGACAGGTATGGGGAGTTAAATGTCTCCGAGCCGTGAAAGTCAAAGGCTCTGGTATTTCCCCATGAAAATTCACCAYCCATGAATTCATTGTGGCTAAAAGTATCACAGATGCACTCATGGATTAAGGTAACATATGTTATTACAAATGTATACAATCGTAATAAGAGTGTTATCTTAATTTGCTAATAAACTCATAACCCCACCAAACGTTCTCAGCGACACATGGAGGAAGACGCTGCTCTTGTCTTGCTGTCAACACTCGGTGAGAAAAATGTTTGATGTTTCCATTCTGCTTTCACCTCCGCAGGGAGATTTTCTCCACTGACCCAGTTGTCCGCCGGAGGACGAGAACGCTGCGTGGAGCAAGGCCATGTTACACCGGGGGCGGACAATGAAAGCCCGGACCATTAAATGCTTCATCAAAAACGTTTTACTGCACCTTGTAGGGGAAACATTGCAAGACGAACAGCCATAATAATGACAAACCTCTCTATTGCAGAGGATATGGAATAATATTTGAAGAGCCTGTTACAGATGGTTAAAAGTACGGCTTTGGGATCTTCAGTCTGGAAGTGCTCAAGATACCCAAGAAGATGTACAAAGGAAAAGTTGATTTAATCAGAATCGCCCTGCTTTAATATTTTTGAATGGACTTTTCGATATTTAAGTCATAGTTTTATTGTTATAATAAACTGAAATGCATCTCGAAAAATGTTTGTTTATCATACAACAGAAAATATGGCCAGTGGTTGGATTTCATTGGTTTCAGTCCAGTGAAACCTCAGTCTAGAACTCCAAGGTTCAGAGAAGCCGTCGCTCTCTAGGACCCCCCCCCCCAAAAAAAAAACCATTAGAGACCTCGTATTTGTACCTCTTGTCTGTCTTAGTCCAATATATTTTGTCTTTCAGACTTGGACTGTCCTTGGAATCGGCAGGCATATTCCAGTCCTCACAGCTCTTAACAGTATTGTCGAACCTGAGATGTTTGGCCTTCTCCTTAAAGGCTAGATGTCATCGAATGATAATTGACCATTTCGTGACAGGTGATCGTAGTGTTGAATGACATTTCCTTCCATTACTGGAGAGAAAGTATGGGCTGTCTGTGAATACAGTACATGTAAGCCCACCATTCACAACCAGCAGCTCTCCAGAGTCAACCATGCCCGTGGTTAGGGGGAACAGCTCCAAACACACAGGTGAATGAGCAGCAGCACTACAGTATTCGAGTTAAGGACCTAGATTTATGACCCCTGGGTTACACTGTAGGCCCAAATGCCCAGTAGGGACACCATTACATTTCCCTTGCTGTAACCACTACGGCCTCATTATTCACTCTCTTTGACATTGTCTTGTCAAGTGGAGTCTGCTGATATAAATGTAGTCCTCAGGGTCAATACTCAAGAATCACGTTGAGTCTGTAAGGGAGGGCTAAAATACCCATTGTCCATTCGTGTTTCTAATCATGACTTGAAGCCAGACGAGAAATCATATACACCACAAATCTCTGTACCTCACATCCGTTATATTGAAAGCTGATGAAAGGTGCCTGACCACTGGGCACACATTGGTTTAATCAAACGTGGAATAGACGTTGAATTGACGTCTGTGCCCAGTGGGTATTTACATCGTTGAAGGATTATGGCTCAGACACTTTATGATTAACTGTGCGCATCTTGGATGGGAGACCTGTTCTCGAGCAGATCGATGCCGAGGTCAAAGGTCACAATAGAAGAGCCARACAATGTGGACTCATTAGAGAACACGGGTACCTTCAGTTTGATGTCCCACCCTAAAACTGAAACCACCAATGATTAAACAGGAAGCTAGGAAGACTTGGACCTAAAACACAGGAGACTTACAAGAGCAGGAACACAGGCCTRTGTAGTCATTAAAGAGTGCATTAGGAGTAATGTTTTCCCCATGTGCTTGGGCTAACTGTAAGATACATGGAAAACAATTAAGAATCATACAGTCATACAGGCAGGATGGCGGGTTTAATCCAATCATTAAATTATAAGATTAAGAACATATGCTTACAGCAAGCTGCTGTTAAAATGAAATGACTAAAAAAGGGTTTTTCAAAAATAATATTTCTGAAAAACAAAAAGCCCAGACAAAAAAGTAGATCTGAGAGTGACCCAATTCTGTGAAAATGAAACAAAGAGTGTGCAGCTTCAATTACACGTACAATTTCCAATTGTTCTGCAAATTTTTCAAAAGCGGTAAAAGGATTATCCATCGGTTGCTGCTGTAATTTACTACAACTGGTCACATGGCCCCTTGGAAGACGCAGTGCAACTTTGCCAGAAGTCAAGCGAGCGTATTTTGGAAATGAGGCCACAACTTCAAAAGATACAATTAGCCATCCTACGGTGGGCCACTCCTTAGGAGACAGTGAAACCAGCTGCTACACATTTGAGAATGACTGTGCTACTCCCACACTTCCCCTTTTAAATCCACTCATGGTTTTTGTGGCATATCGATCAGAAATCAAAGTGGTATTTTATGGATATATACTGTGGCTATAAGTGCATAAACAATAACTATACGCCTAAATATATTGCTGCCTTCAAGTGCTGTTGGAAAGGTGAACATACGAGACGAGGTTTTCCGCTTAAATGATGCTCAAAGTCAGAATTACTAATAGTTAAAGAGGGACCGAACTGGCTGATTCGCCTAGGTTTTCCTCTACTTCTTAAGAGTTCTCTGATGGGGGTTTCTATTGTGTGTCGTCACATGTGGGATTCAATCTGGCAACCACAGTAACACAGTTACAGTCACTCATCCAACACAGTCTAACGAGCTCTGCTAGGGTGAGTAAAATGGTAATCGTGAGCCAACTTTAGCTTTATTAGCTTCGGTGCTTGACTGAGACGTCACAGATACCCCTATCCCAGACTTTCCTGTTTTAGAAAATACTTTAGGTACAAAATTATAATTTTTACATTGTTATTCCATTTTGGGACTATAATCAAATCAAATTTTGTAACACACATCGAATACAATAGGTGTAGTAGACCTTACCGTGAAATGCTTACTTATAAGCCCTTAACCACAATGCAGTTTTAAGAAAATATAGTTAAGAAATATTTACTATTTAAAAAAAGTAACACAATAAATAGCAATAATGAGGCTATATATAGGGGGTAACGAGTCAACGTGCAGGGGTACAGGTTAGTCAAGTAAATTTCTACATGTAGGTAGGGGTGAGGTGACTATGCATAGATAATAAACAGGAGGCAGCAGCAGTGTAAAAACAAAAGGGGGGGGGGTCAATGCAAATAGTCCGGGTGGCCATTTGATTAATTGTTGAGCAGTCTTATGGCTTGGGGTAGAAGCTGTTAAGGAGCCTTTTGGACCTAGACTTGACGCTCCTGTACCACTTGCCGTGCAGTAGCAGAGAGAAACAGTCTATGACTTGGGTGACTGGAGTCTTTTACTATTTTTTTGGGCCTTTCTCTGACACCGCCTAGTATATAGGTCCTGGATGGCAGGAAGCTTGGCCCCAGTGATGTACTGGGCCGTACGCATTACTCTCTGTAGCGCCTTACGGTCTACATGCCAAGCATTATGGTCGGATGCCGAGCAGTTATGTATATGACTACTACCAATGCACAAAAAAGTATACATTTTTTCCCCACAGTTCCTCTTCAACCAAAATATTATAAACACAAGGCTTTTTTAACGTGGTCAAACTTTGACAATGTGGATAATGTTGCTAGTTTGACAATGTTTGCAAGCTGGCTAACTTTAATATTAGCAATGTTAGCTAGCTCATCTGGCTAGCTAAACTCTCAATGGCTAATGAATTGTTACCTGAGTTGAAAAGCACTTGAATGCAATAATGTCTATTTTACAACTTCACCAACTGCGAAATCAGAATTCCAAGAAGTATTTGAAGGCAGCATTTAACTTTATATTAGGAAATGGTAAAAAATAGAAAAGGTCAGGGGTGTATGTACAGTACCAGTCAAAAGTTTGGACACACCTACTCATTCAAGGGTTTTTCTTTATTTTACTATTTTGTAGAATAATTAGTGAAGACATAAAAACTATGAAATAACACATATGGAATCATGTCGTAACCAAAAAGCAAAGAGAAACGACAGTCCATTACTTTAAGACATGAAGGTCAGTCAATCGGGTCTTTGAAAGTTTCTTCAAGTGCAGTCACAAAAATCATCACGCGCTATGATGAAACTAGCTCTCATGAGGACGCCACAGGAAAGGAAGACCCATAGTTACCTCTGCTGCAGAGGATATGTTCATTAGAGTTACCAGCCTCAGAAATGGCAGCCCAAATAAATGCTTCACAGAGTTCAAGTAACAGACACATCTCAACATCAACTGTTCAGAGGAGACTGTGTGAATCAGGCCTTCATGGTCAAATTGCTGCAAAGAAACCACTACTAAAGGACACCAATAATAAGAAGAGACTTACTTGGGCCAAGAACACGAGCAATGGACATTAGACCGGTGAAATCTGTCCTTTGGTCTGATCAGTCCAAATTTGACATTTTTAATTCCAAACGCTGTCTTTGTGAGATGCAGAATAGGTGAACGGATGATCCCTGCATGTGTGGTTCCCACCATGTGGGATGGTGTGGGGGTTCTTTGCTGGTGACACTGTCAGTGAATTATTTAGAATTCAAGGCACACTTAACCAGCATGGCTACGCAGCATTCTGCAGCGATACTCCATCCAACTGGTTTGCGCTTTTGTGGGACTATCATTGTGTTTTCAACAGGACAATGACCCAAAACACTATTTGACCAGAAGGTGAGTGGTGGAGTGCTGCATCAGATGACCTGGCCTCCACAATCACCTGACCTCAACCCAATTGAGATTGTTTGGGATGAGTTGGACACGGGATGAGAAGAAAAAGCAGCCACAAGTGCTCAGCATATGTGGGAATCCTTCAAGACTGTTGGAAAAACATTCCAGGTGAAGCTGGTTGAGAGAATGCCAAGAGTGTGCAAAACTGTCATCAAGGCAAAGGGTGTCTACTTTGAAGAATCTCAAGTATAAATATATTTTGATTTGTTTAACACTTTTGTTTGGTTACTACATGATTCCATATGTGTTATTTCATAGTTGTGATGTCTTCACTATTATTCTACAATGTAGAAAATAGTCAAAATAAAGAAAAACCTTTGAATGAGTAGGTGTGTCTAAACATTTGACTGGTATTGTACGTTAGAGATGTTGACTGTGGTTTGATTGGGGCGGTTAATAGAGGTTTTACAACCCGTTGCTAGATACAACCGTTGCATACCACCCTGCATACCCACTGCTGGCTTGCTTCTGAAGCTAAGCAGGGTCGGTCCTGGTCAGTCCCTGGATGGGAGACCAGGTGCTGCTGGAAGTGGTGTTGGAGGGCCAGTAGGAGGCACTCTTTCCTCTGGTCTAAACAAAGATCCCAATGCCCCAGGGCAGTGATTGGGGACACTGCTCTGTGTAGGGTGCCGTCTTTCGGATGGGACGTTAAACGGGTGTCCTGACTCTCTGAGGTCATTAAAGATCCCATGGCACTTTCGTAAGAGTAGGGGTGTTAACCCGGGTGTCCTGGCTAAATTCCCAATCTGGCCCTCACCATCACGGTCACCTAATAATCCCCAGTTTACAATTGGCTCATTCATCCCCCTCCTCTCCCCTGTAACTATTCCCAAGGTCGTTGCTGCAAATGAGAACGTGTTCTCAGTCAACTTACCTGGTAAAATAACGGTAAAAAAAATAATAATAATTAAAAAAAAAACAGACCACACAAAAACTGTGGGCATAAATACAAGATGATACGGTTCTTCTTTCAAACAGTTTGAAGCAACTATATCTTCAGGATATCCTCGTTATCAACACGTACTACAGAAATCGATATTGTTGCAATTAACCAACATCAAGCACTTTTATCAAGCACAAAAGGTAGTAACCACTTTTATATTTCAGGACAATAAGTCTGCGTTTAGACCAATTCTGATATTTTTTTCACTAATTTGTCTTTTGAACAATCAGATCTGCTCTGAAAAAGATCTGATGTGAAAATATCTGAATTGGGCTGCCTGTCTAAACACAGTTTAAGATTATTACTTGCATGGTCATTCCAAGGACCCAATTGGAGGCTACTTCCTAATGGATAAAAATACACCCCCCTTCCCAACCTGTGTGTGCGTGCATGTGTGTGTATGTGTGTACGTCTGTGCCTGTGTGTTGTGTGTGTGTCTACCTTGTAGCCTATACATTAAACTAGAGCAAAGAAATCACCCTAAATCTCCTTACATTTATCTACTTTCCTGAGGCTACAACTCTTTGAAGAGAAACAAAACATACTTTGAACGTAACCTGATGAACTTGATAGATGTCCGTTAGGACTACCCTTTCATCTATTTAATGGAAACACGGTATGAAACTTGTAGCTGTCAGAACTTTAGCAATTATGGACATTGCTGTTTACCTGACCTCAATTCTACACACTTACCCCTCTGATATTACCAGTGACTCAATGCCTCAATTTAGAAAAGCATCATTGCGACTTTCTTTAACTGTGAACTGTGAACTGTCATTTGTTGTTAGTCTCTGTTGAAAATGTATAAATCATCCTAACTTTGACAAAAGTTGCTTAGGATCCCTTGAAGTTGTGGTGAATGGCCCTATGGTTCCCAGTGAAAAGGGAGACTGGAAAGTATAGAGAAAAAATACAAAAACACTATACCTCAAATAAAAATACCTAGAAGTAAAATATACACTTTATTCATAAACTAAGCTGTTACAGTGCCTTTGGAAAGTTTTCAGACCCCTGGACTTTTTCCACATTTTGTTACCTTACAGCCTTTGTTACCTTACAGAAACTAAGAGATCTTCTGTTGAATCTGACAATTAATCTTGATGGTTGTACAGTCGTCTCAAATAAAACTGTGAAGGACCTCGACGTTACTCTGGACCCTGATCTCTCTTTTGACGAACAAATCATAACGGTTTCAAGGACAGTTTTTTTCCATCTATGTAACATTGCAAAAATCAGAAACTTTCTGTTCAAAAATGACGCAGAAACATTAATCCATGCTTTTGTCACTTCTAGGTTAGACTACAGCAATGCTCTACTTTCCGGCTACCCAGATAAAGCACTAAATAAACTTCCGTTAGTGCTAAACACGGCTACTAGAATCTTGACTAGAACCCAAAAAATGTGATCATATTACTCCAGTGCAAGCCTCTCTACACTGGCTTCCTGTTAAGGCAAGGGCTGATTTCAAGGCTTAACTGCTAACCTACAAAGTATTACATGGGCTTGCTCCTACCTATCTTTCCGATTTGGTCCTGCCGTACATACCTACACGTACGCTACGGTCACAAGACGCAGGCCTATCCATGTGAGAGACGCAGACTCGGTCTCAACTTTTAAGTCTTTATTGAAGACTCATCTCTTCAGTAGGTCCTATGATTAAGTGTAGTCTGGCCCAGGAGTGTGAAGGTGAACGGAAAGGCACTGGAGCAACGAACCGCCCTTGCTGTGTCTGCCTGGCCGGTTCCCCTCTCTCCACTGGGATTCTCTGCCTCTAACCCTATTACAGGGGCTGAGTCACTGGCTTACTGGTGCTCTTCCATGCCGTCCCTAGAAGGGGTGCGTCACTTGAGTGGGTTGAGTCACTGACGTGATCTTCCTGTCTGGGTTGGCGCCCCCCTTGGGTTGTGCCGTGGCGGAGATCTTTATGGGCTATACTCGGCCTTGTCTCAGGATGGTAAGTTTGTGTGTTGAAGGTATCCCTCTAGTGGTGTGGGGGCTGTGCTTTGGCAAACTGGGTGGGGTTTATATCCTCCCTGTTTGGCCCCTGTCCGGGGGTATCGTCGTACGAGGCCACAGTGTCTCCCGACCCTCCTGTCTCAGCCTCCAATATTTATGCTGCAGTAGTTTACGTGTCGGGGGGCTAGGGTCAGTCTGTTATATCTGGAGTATTTCTCCTGTCTTATCCGGTGTCCTGTGTGAATTTAAGTATGCTCTCTCTAATTCTTTCCTTCTCTCTCTCGGAGGACCTGAGCCCTAGGACCATGCCTCAGGACTACCTGGCTTGATGTTGCCTTGCTGTCCACCTGGCCGTGCTGCTGCTCCAGTTTCAACTGTTCTGCCTGTGGCTATGGAACCCTGACCTGTTCACCGGACGTGCTACCTGTCCCAGACCTGCTGTTTTCAACTCTCTAGAGACAACAGGAGCGGTAGAGATACTCTGAATGATCGGCTATGAAAAGCCAACTGACATTTACTCCTGAGGTGCTGACCTGTTGCACCCTCGACAACCACTGTGATTATTATTATTTGACCTGCTTATCATCTATGAACATTTGAACATCTTGGCCATGTTCTGTTATAATCTCCACCCGGCACAGCCAGAGAGGACTGGCCACCCCTCATAGCCTGGTTCCTCTCTAGGTTTCTTCCTAGGTTCTGGCCTTTCTAGGGAGTTTTTCCTAGCCACCGTGCTTCTACACCTGCATTGCTTGCTGTTTGGGTTTTAGGCTGGGTTTCTGTACAGCACTTTGAGATATCAGCTGATGTAAGCTGAAATAAATTAAAATGAATGAAATACAATTAAATCCTTTGCAATCTACACACAATACCGCACAATGACAAAGTGAAAACAGGTTTTAAGTTGTAACAATCGTCCTGGGAAGAAGGTGACCAAAACGCAGCGTGGGAAGTTGTTCATGTTATAAATGTAATCAAAACTGAACACTAAACAAAATATCAACGAGGAAGAATGAAAACGAAACAGTTCTGTCAGGTAAAACACAGAAAACAGAAAACAACTACCCACAAACACAGGTGGGAAAAGGCTACCTAAGTATGGGTTCTCAATCAGAGACAACGATAGACAGTGCTTCTGATTGAGAACCACACCCGGCCAAACACAAAGAACTAGACATAGAACACACAATAGAATGCCCACCCCAACTCACGCCCTGACCAACCAAAATAGAGACATAAAAAGGATCTCTAAGGTCAGGGCATGACAGTACCCCCCCCCCAATGGTGCGGACTCTGGCCGCAAAACCTAAACCTATAGGGGAGGATCTGGGTGGGCATCTATCCGCGGTGGCGGCTCTGGTGCGGGACGTGGACCCTTGCCGCCGGGACCCTCGCCGCCGACCCCGGACTGGGGATCCTCGCAGCGGGCCCCGGACAGGAGGGCGACTCTGGCAGCTCCTGACAGGAGGGCGACTCTGGCAGCTCCGGACAGGAGGGCGACTCTGGCAGCTCCGGACAGGAGGGCGACTCTGGCAGCTCCGGACAGGAGGGCGACCTGGCAGCTCCGGACAGGAGGGCGACTCTGGCAGCTCCGGACAGGAGGGAGACTCTGGCAGCTCCGGACAGGAGGGAGACTCTGGCAGCTCCGGACAGGAGGGAGACTCTGGCAGCTTCGGACAGGAGGGAGACTCTGGCAGCTCCGGACAGGAGGGAGACTCGGAGGGTGACGCTGGAGGGTGACGCTGGAGGTCCTGGACTAGAGGGCATCGCTGGAGGCTCCGGACTGAAGGGCGTCGCTGGAGGCTCCGGACTAGAGGGCGTCGCTGGAGGCTCCGGACTAGAGGGCGTCGCTGGAGGCTCCGGACTAGAGGGCGACGCTGGAGGCTCCGGACTAGAGGGCGTCGCTGGAGGTCCGGACTGAAAGGCGTCGCTGGAGGCTTCGTGCCATGGATCATCACTGGAGGCTTCGTGCCATGGATCATCACTGGAGGCTTCGTGCCATGGATCATCACTGGAGGCTTCGTGCCATGGATCATCACTGGAGGCTTCGTGCCATGGATCATCACTGGAGGCTTCGTGCCATAGATCATCACTGGAGGCTTCTTGCCATGGATTATCACTGGAGGCTTCTTGCTGATGGATCATCACTGGAGGCTTCGTGCCATGGATCACCACTGGAGTGGAGAGACACACAGGAGGCCTGGCTCTGGGAGAAGGCACAGGACTCACCAGGCTGGGGAGACATGCAGGAGGGTTAGGGCTTAGCACAGGCACAGGACTCACCAGGCTGGGGAGACATGCAAGAGGCCTTGTCCTTGGCCGAAGCACCGGATACACTGGGCCGTGGAGACGCACTGGAGGTCTCGAGCAAAGAKCCTGCACAACCCGTCCTGGCTGGATGGTGACTTTGGCCCTGCACGTGCGGAGCGCAGGCACAGGACGCACTGGGCTGTGCAGACGCACTGGAGACACAGTRCGCAGAGCATGCGCAGGATATCCTGGGCCAGAGAGATGTACTCGAGGTCTGGAGAGCAAGGCTGGCACACTCCGTCCTGGCTCGATGCCCACTCTAGCCCGGCCGATGCGAGGAGCTGGGATATAGCGCACCGGGCTAAGAACACGTACTGGAGGCACCATGCACTCCACCACATAACACGGTGCCTGACAAGTACGACGCTCGCCACGGTAAGCACGGGGAGTTGGCTCAGGTCTCCTACCTGACTCCGCCAATCTCCTCGTGTGCCCCCTCCCCCAAAAATTCTGGGGCTGCCTCTCGTGCACGTTTCCTCAAGCCAACTCCTTGTAGCGTCGCCACTCTGCTTTAGCTGCCTCCAGCTCCTCTTTAGGATGGCGATACTCTCCCGGCTGTGCCCAGGGTCCTTTGCCGTCCAAGATTTCCTCCCATGTCCAGGAGTCCATTCCACCACGAAGTGTTCATGTTATACATTTTATCAAAACTGAACACTAAACAAAATAACAACGAGGAAGAACGAAAACTAAACAGTTCTGTCAGGTAAAACACAGAAAACAGAAAACAACTACCCACAAACAGAGGTGGGAAAAGACTACCTAAGTATGGTTCTCAATCAGAGACAACGATAGACACCTGCCTCTGATTGAGAACCACACCCGGCCAAACACATAGAACTAGACAACATAGAACACAACATAGAATGCCACACCCCAACTCACGCCCTGACCAACCAAAATAGAGACATAAAAAGGATCTCTAAGGTCAGGGCGTGACATAAGTAAGTAAAAAAAAAGTTTACATAAGTATTCAGACTCTTTGCTATGAGACTGGAAATTGAACTCAGGTGCATCCTGTTTCCATTGATCATCTTTGAGTTGTTTCTTCAATTTGATTGGAGTCCACCTGTGGTAAATTCATTTGATTGGACATGATTTGGAAAGGCATAAACCTGTCTATATAAGGTCCCACAGTTGACAGTGCATGTCAGAGCAAAAACCAAGCCATGAGGTCGAAGAAAATTGTCCGTAGAGCTCCGAGACAGGATTGTGTCAAGGCACAGATCTGGGGAAGGGTAACAAAACATTTCTGCAGCATTGAAGGTCCCCCAAAACACARTGGCCTCCATCATTCTTAAATKAAAGAAGTTTGGAACCACCAAGACTCTTTCTAGAGCTGGCTGCCCGGCCACCTGAGCAATCAGGGAAGAAGGGCCTTGGTCAGAGAGATGACCAAGAACCCGATGGTCACTGACAGAGCTCCAGAGTTCCTCTGTGGGGATCAAATCAAATGTTATTGGTCACATACACATGGTTAGCAGATGTTAATGTGAGTATAGCGAAATGCTTATGCTTCTAGTTCCGACAGTGCAGTAATATCTAACAAGTAATCTAACAATTCCACAACACCTACCTAATACACACACATCTAAAGGGATGGAATAAAAATATGTACATATAAATATATGGATGAGCAATGACAGACCAGCATAGGCAAGGTGCAATAGATGGTATAAAATACAGTATATACATGAGTAACATAATATATGTAAACATTATTAAAGTGACTAATGATCCATTTATGAAAGTGGCCAATTATTTTGAGTCTGTATGTAGGCAGCAGCCTCTCTGTATTTAGTGATGGCTGTTTAACAGTCTAATGGCCTTGAGATAGAAGCTGTTTTTCAATCTCTCGGTCCCAGCTTTGATGCACCTGTACTGACCTCGCCTTCTGGACTGTAGCGGGTTGAACAGGCAGTGGCTCGGGTGGTTGTTGTCCTTGATGATCTTTTTGGCCTTCCTGTGACATCGGGTGCTGTAGGTGTCCTGGAGGGTAGGTAGTTTGCACCCAGTGATGCGTTGTGCAGACCTCACTACCCTCTGGAGAGCCTTGTGGGCAGTGCAGGTGCATTACCAGCCCAACAGGATCCTCTCAATTGTGTATCTGTAAAAGTTTGTGAGGGTTTTAGTTGACAATCCAAATTTCTTCAGCCTCCTGAGGTTGAAGAGGTGCTGTTGTGCCTTCTTCACCACACTGTCTGTGTGGGTGTACCATTTCAGTTTGTCCGTGATGTGTACACCGAGGAACTTAAAACTTTCCACCTTCTCCACTGCTGTTCCGTCGATGTGGATAGGGGGGTGCTCCCTCTGCTGTTTCCTGAAGTCCACAATCATCTCCTTTGTTTTGTTGATGTTAAGTGAGAGGTTGTTTTCCTGATACAACTCTCTGAGTGCTTTCACCTCCTCCCTATGGGCTGTCTCGTCGTTGTTGGTAATCAAGCCCACTACTGTTGTGTCGTCTGCAAACTTGATGATTGAATTGGAGGCGTGCATGGCCCCGCAGTCATGGGTGAACGGGGAGTACAGGAGAGGGCTGAGCACGCACCCTTGTGGGGCCCCAGTGTTGAGGATCAGCGAAGTGGAGATGCTGTTTCTTACCTTCAGATGGGAGAACCTTCCAGAAGGACAACCAACTCCACCAATCAGGCCTTTATGGTAGAGTGGCCAGACAGAAGCCACTACTCAGTAAAAGGCACACGACAGCCCACTTGGAGTTTGCCAAAAGGCATCTAAAGACTCTCAGACCATGAGAAACAAGATTCTCTGATCCAAAGAAACCAAGATTGAACTCTTTGGCCTGAATGCCAAGCGTCACGTCTGGAGGAAACCTGGCACCATCCCTACGGTGAAGCATGTTGGTGGCAGCATCCTGCTGTGGGGGATGTTTTTCAGTGTCAGGGAGACAGTGTCAGGGAGACTAGTCAGGATCAGTGGTGGGTGGGAAAAGTACTCAATTGTCATACTTGAGTAAAAGTAAAGAAAATGTAATAGAAAGTAATAGAGTAAAAAGTCAAAGTAATAGAAAATTAAAGTGAAAGTCACCCAGTAAAATACTACTTAGGTAAAAGTCTAAAACTTTTAAATATACTTAAGTATCAAAAGTAAACGGAATTGCTAAAATGTACTTAAGTATCAAAAGTATCAAAAGTACACGTAGTAACCATTTCAAATTCCTTATATTAGGCAAACCAGATGGCACAATTAATTTGTTTCTATTTATTTGTGGATAGTCAGGGGCACACTCCAACACTCAGACATAATTTACTAACTTTTGCATGTCAAGGAAAATGTATGGACTAAAAGTACATTATTTTCTTTTGGAATGTAGTGAAGTAAAAGTAAATGTTGGCAAAAATATAAATGGTAAAGTACAGATACCCCAAAAAACGACTAATACTAAAGTATTTCTACTTAAGTACTTTAGACCACTGGTCAGGATCGAGGCAAAGATGAATGGAGCAGAGAGATCCTTAATGAAAACCTGCTCCAGAGTCCTCAGGACCTCAGACTGGGACGAAGTTTCACCTTCCAACAGCACAAGGACCCTAAGCACAGAGCCAAGACAACGCAGGAGTAGCTTCGGGACAAGTCTCTGAATGTCCTTGAGTGGCCCAGCCAGAGCCCGGACTTGAACCCGATCGAACATCTCTGAAGAGATCTGAAAATATCTGTGCAGCAACGCTCCCCATCCAACCTGACAAAGCTTGAGAGGATCTGCAGAGAAGAATGGGAGAAACTCCCCAAATACAGGTGTGCCAAGCTTGTAGCGTCATACCCAAGAAGACTCGAGGCTGTAATCACTGCCAAATGTGCTTGAACAAGGGTCTGAATACTTATTTAAATGTAATATTTCAAACACCTGCTTTTGCTTTGTCATTATGGGATATTGTGTGTAGATTAATGAGGGATTAAAAAACATATATTTTTTAATAAGGCTGTAACCAAATGTGGAAAAAGTCAAGGGGTCTGAATACTTTCCGAAGGCACTGTACATGTATCTGTGATTATTTTTTAAAGCAATACAGTGTCCCTCTGCTCCTTTTACTGTAATGTACCGCAGATTTGTTGACGTGATATTATGTTGCACATTTTTTTCAAGCTTCTTGGCTCTTATGCACAACTTTCCTGTGATATTTTCTGGGAGACAGACGGACAGCCGTTGCTGGAAATATCATTTGTTGGGTCGTCAACAAGACACCATTAAATTTTAAGAGTTGCTTGCATTAACAAACAAAAAAACACAATGGAACTGATTGCGTTGAACTCACTTAAAAGACCCGTAGGTGCTTTGCCCTGAAGCGTATGCATGAAAGGAATTTCTCCCTATGCACCCCTCCACCAGAAGGTATGTCCAATTCCTCAGGGCTTCTGAACTAACTCTGGTTGGGAAGAGGGGGGACCAATAATAAGGACCAATCTAAACCTATCAAATTAACATGATTACCATGCAATTTATAGAAGTATTCAAAATCAGTGAACTGCAACTGATGAAACCCGGGATTGATTCAATTGACTTGGCTCTTACCTTAAAAATGGACAAAATCAATGTACGAAGCATTTAGGCTGTCATTCTTCAAGTGCTCTGGACAAAATTACCACCCACTAACTTCTGCGATGGTCATTAATGGGACGTCCGGCACATGAGTCAACAGAGCAAGCCACTGGCATAATGAGAGGGGTTTAGTCCATTCAGTTTCTAGTCAACTGTGACATGGCTGCAATTACTCCTCATTGACCTTCATCTAACTCCCTCAAACTCAACTCTGGACATCTAAGCCAGTTCCACTGCGTTTTTTCATTGTTCCCCACCAATCAGGGACTGATTTAGACCTGGGACACCAGGTGGGTGCAATTCATTATTCATTATTATCAGGTAGAACAGAAAACCAGCAGACTCCGGACCTCGTAGGGTAAGAGTTGAATACCCCTGATCTAACGGAACGAAACAGTCCTCTCCCCTCAGAGCAGTTGGGAACGTCTGTCTCTCCAGCCACAATAACTGCAAACTTCAGCGTATGTGATCCATTAGTACAGAAGGATTGCACAGGCCAAGACCAGTGCTTATGTTATTCAGAGCTTCTGTTGGCAGGTCTTGAAGGGGTACTAATGGCCAGTGTTTTACAGGTGGCTAATGTCATACTGTACAGTTCCAAGACTTGCACAAAGGTCATCAAAAAGAAAGGAGGATCAAGGCACTCTTCATATAATTAATTAAAATGCCTTTATTAGTATGGCATGTTCAATAGAAACAACGTTTTTTAAATCCATAGCGTCCCCACCATATAATCCGGTCAAAGAAATGGTTATTAGAAGGATCCAAAATGAAGTCATTTTCCCATTTACCCAAGTACAAACCAGCGTAGGAAGGGCTGTAGCAAGCTCCCATGGCACATCCTTTGACCTGCTCAAAAATACAGTCCTGAAAGATAAAGATGTTATGATTAAGAGTCCATTCAGTCAGTGAGACAATGAATTCTGTAGGAGGCATCTCAGTTTCAGGTCGGGTACTCAAGAAATGGTGCATAGCTGCCAAACCTTGTTCATGCTCAATGGTGGTGTATAAAGACTCCACATCCATGGTGACCAAAAAGGACGCTGTACCTATATTGTTCAATTGCTTAATTTTGTTCAACACATCTGTGGTATCTTGAAGATAGGCTGGAAGTGACGTCAGAAAAGGCTTAATAAAGTAATCAATGTACTTAGAGATGGGTTCTGTCAGACTTTCATGACCACTAATGACTGGTCTGCCTGGGGAATTTTCTAGATTTTTGTGGACTTTTGGAAGAAGGTAAAAAGAAGCCATACGTGGACTGCCATTGAAAAGAAATTTGAACTCATTGTCTGAAATGTAGCCATTCTCCTTAGCTCCTGTGAGGATCCCTTTCAATTCAGTTTTTAGGTCCTCTGTAGGGTTGAAGGTAAGAGATTGGTCTAATTGTCTAATTGACGGTAGGCTTCTGTCACATATTTGTCTATACTCCACACTACTGTAGCGCCACTTTTGTCTGCTTTTTTAACCACAATCTGTTCATTTTTGGACAAAGATTCAACTGCATCCCTCTCTGTCTTAGAAAGATTACGTCGTGTTTGGTTGGAGTCAATTTTACCCTTAAACAGATTCTCCACATCAAAATTCACTTTCTTGGCAAATGTATTTAGTGTGGCATTCTGGACAATGGGACAAAAAGTGGACTTGGGCTTAAAAGGTGTTTTTGAGGGAACAGACACTGCCTGACCTGAGACACTGGTGTCTGTAGTTGGAGAGATGTTTTGCTTGTACCAGGCCTTCAGATGTAGAAACGAAATAGGTCAATCTTTGTATTAAATTCATTAGTTGAATATGTGGGGGCAAAGGACAGTCCTTTAGACAATACCCTTATGCAATCATCAGATAGGGGTTCTCCAGAAATGTTGGTCACAGCCTTGTTCTGTTCCTGCTCCGTGTGGTTGGATAGTCTGATTTCTTCCTCCCCCTCCGTGTTGGCCTCTTCCGCGTCCTCTCCCTCTCTTGTTGAGGAACCTGCGTGACTCCTCTTCCTGATCTAAAACATCTTGGGAGGAGTTGGCCTCTGAGTGTCTGGGGTGATCCTCATCGTCACTGCTTGTAAAGTTGAAAGAAATAGATCTAGGCTTCCTTCTCTGCGGATGTGATTCTGAATTCTTGCGTGTTGGTCTTCTCCAGGCAAAGACCTTGCCATCTCTATAGTCTACTTCATCTCTTCTAAATGTTCTTAGCTTGTCTTGCTTTAATGTCAGAGTGAATGTGTCTACTTTCTCTTTCAAGATCTCATCACATTGTGCTTCGTTAGAATTGTCACTGTGTTCTGTGATTTTCCTTTTTACTTCTTCAATTTCTGTTTGGACTACTTGTCTGTCCTTTTTAGATTCTTCTATTAGAAATAGCATTAGGTCAAAAGAACACTTGTTGAGAATAGCCTCCCATTTATCTCTAAATTCAGTTTTACCTTGTGCAAAGGTGTCAAGCTAGGAGGCTCATTATTTGAAGTGCTTTGTGTGTATTACGTGTCATATAACATGTCAACCTGAAATCTATATAGATCTTTTGGAGACAGGCTATACTGTATTTACAGTATATCTGTAGCTCAACATATTTCTATGATGGCTTCATATTTAGGCTGCAGTATATTATTCACACTGTAATACAATATTGATGCCAGGGCTATACGATGTTGTTCAGGATATCCCCTGTATCAGTAGAGCATCTCTACAAGCTATCCATTTCCAACCAGAGCTGCTCTCCGCCTCACAGCACAGTTTGACACACATTGTTTTGAAATAGCCAAAAAGCTATGACGCGTGGCCATCTAGCAATGCTGGCCAACAGTGACTCATACTCTGCCATTGTATAGGGGATCACCAGGCTGGCTCATCCCCTCCCCCTGCCCCCTGCCCCCATACCCACCCATCCCCTCCACTATGCACTCAGTGGAGTGATTGAGGTCCGTGCCAGAGGCGATAACAACAGAGCCCCATCCTGGATGAAAGGGTACATTATCAGTTTATTGCCTTGAAAACACTTAACCATCGTGCTGACCCAGAGAGGATGAAGCCCTTGTGCCGTCACGTCCCGTCCACACAGACGTGATCCCCTGCACCCCCGTCCATACAGTGGAGCTGGGCTGTGGTTCAGTGACCTGACAAGTTCTTAAGGAGGGCACCCCAGAGCCTCCATCATCTTCAGGGATGTGTCAGTCATCCCAGACCATCTCTACCTGAATGTACTGTAGAAAGATGTAACTCAAAAGCCGAGACATCTTGTTCCCAGCCATGTGTTTTTCTGGAGTCTCCATATGAAAGCTTGGTTCACTCTCAGTTTTTTAAAATTGTTCTCTTGTTTTTATCTTAATTCTGTTATCTCACTGGAAACATGGTATTCTTGGAATCACTGCTCTTGGATTCAAAATGTGTAAGATTTAGGTTCTAGGAAACCACAGGGTTGAGAGAGAGAGAGAGAGAGAGAGAGAGAGAGAGAGAGAGAGAGAGAGAGAGAGGTACAGTATGTTGATGTCAAGGCTGATGTCTCTTAACTGTAATACTAGTGTTGTTAGCTGTTAATTACATACAATTGTTTATAATGCTTATGATGATAGGCTTATTACATTAAAGCATTGTGTGCGTTTGGAATTGCAGTGTTGAACTATTAATCCAAAGTGTTACAATAGGCATCAAGCAAGCAGTGAGAACAATTTGACATGTGTGCCATGTGTCAAAGAGACGTGGACCAGTAATCTCAAAGTATTTCATGACGTAATGTTCTGATTGGTTTAATCATATGTAAATGTAAACAAGGGGTACAGTGGGGGCGGGGAATAGGGTTTGAGTGTGACTGACAGTAACCAGTGGTAGGAACCTGGAACATCTGCAGTCACCGTGGCAATGAGATGACAGACAGGGCTTGGGAATTATCACGCAGATTACTGGTGCAGACTTTACTGCTATTCAGCCACCCTGCGTTTTATGTCAGCGTGTCTCCAAATGCACCGGCGTGGGGACTGTTGAGGGCATAAGAGCTGCTAGAACCATAAAACACACAAGTCAGTTGGGATTCGCTGGAAATGTACAACACCACTCTCTTGTTTTTCCCCCAACGCTAAATATAAGCATGGACAGCTGAGGTGGGCATGATCAAATGCTTCCTGGGGTTAGAGTTCTGATTTATGCCAAAGAAACACCAACAACGCCTTTAATTGGGGCCGGTCCTGCCAGCACAAATTTATAGAACAGTTGCTTGGAGACTGACTCTTGGAGCCTGACGATGTCCCAGCTGTGCAACACGTAAAATGTTATTTCTGCAACCTGCATCCTTCATTTACTTAGTTATTGTGATCTTGCGTAGGAAATAAAAAGTGGCACTTGGCACACTCCCTTTGGTTAGAAAAATACAGAACTTTTTAAACTACCAGGCCTTGTTTTTATGAAAGCACATGTGCTTGCTTACAGATCAATATTCCTGCTGTTGGAAGGACAGAGGAGTAATGGAGTGTGTTTGGGATGGAAAGTGTGTATGAAGTGGTGGAGCGGATGGCTCCACTAAGACCAAGGGGAGCTTGGGGCTGGTATTTCAGTGATCCCTGCCAGTCTAATTGGTTTGTGCAGGCGTCTGATTAGCCCTTGAATTGCAGCAATTACCAGAGGTGCTCTCATGTTTTCTCAGCTGACAGCTGAGCCAATCTAGCTGCAGGCCAGCAATTAGGCCTGTTTGCTTCTAATAGACAAAGTATAGACTGGCATCAGACAGAGTTACATGCATTACTGGGTTCCAGGAAAGAGTATGATTACCCACTGTCCTGAGATGATATCTGGTAATCGAGGCAACAAATACTAGTGTGTCTAGGACATTGGTTACCTATGACTGACTGAAATAGTTGTCGGTTGTCACTGGAACCTTCCTTTTTATGCTCTTATGTTATTCCCAATTTGCTTCTCCCCATTTCATCAGGTTGAAGGTTTTAGTCAACCCCCAACAAGCAGCGGACAGTAGTCATAACAGGCTGTCACTGGGAACAAAGGCAGAGAGGGAGCAGGGATTTTAAAGCCTACTGAGAACCAATGTCACTGCTTTGCGCTGATACAAAAGATGAGGAAAGTGGACATGAAAGTTGTATTTTCACAGTAGAAGGAGAAATCCCATTTCATCTAAAACATCCCAAAGCAGTCCTATAGACTCTCAGAGTTATTAAAGGCTCAGACAGGTACTGTATGTATGTTCCACTTGTCTTTCAGGAACCTTCTCCTACTGTATATTTGTCTAAGGATACACCAAGGAGAGGACAAAAATCGAAAGTATGAAATTTCATTGGAACCAAAATGTATAATCCACTCTGTTTGTTTTGTTAAGCTGGCTATAGTTGGATGACCATTATTTGCATGTTCATCTGCACCATCCCAACCATTTCACATAACATAACTTGTTGTCTTGCAATGCACATTGTGGTGGCAGCGTAGCCTAGTGGTTAGAGCGTTGCAAGTTAAAATCCCCGAGCTGACAAGGTACAAATCTGTCGTTGTGCCCTTGAACAAGGCAGTTAACCCACTGTTCCTAGGCCGTCATTGAAAATACAAATTTGTTCTGAACTGACTTGCCTAGTTAAATGAAGGTAAAATAAAAATAAACATTGCTACTGGGCTTAGTATTGTCTTATTTTTTAAATGTAACCTTAATTTAACCAGGCAAAACAGTTAAGAACCAATTCTTATTTTACAATGACGGCATACCCCGGCCAAACCCTCCCCTAACCCGGGGGAACGCTGGGCCAAACCCTCCCCTAACCCGGAGAACGCTGGGCCAAACCCTCCCCTAACCCGGAGAACGCTGGGCCAAACCCTCCCCTAACCCGGAGAACGCTGGGCCAAACCCTTCACCTTAACCCGGAGAACGCTGGGCCAAACCCTCCCCTAACCCGGAGAACGCTGGGCCAAACCCTCCCCTAACCCGGAGAACGCTGGGCCAAAGCCTATGGGAGATATTGTATCAATTCAATCATACTTTTAAAAAATCTTGCAAAGTCCTATCAAGTCATTCACTCTGGAACAATGCCATGTTCACCTATCTACCACGACCCTGGAATCCGTCTAGCAGATGCAGTCTCCTCCTGCTCCATATTGCACCTCTAGCTGCCCTGAGGGTCACTTTAGAGTTGATAGGCCTTTCATAAGACCCGTGTCAGGAGTAATGCCGCGTTCAAAACAACTGGGAGCTTGGAACTCAGAAATCTCCGACTTCAGTGCATGTAAAACAACTGGGAATTCAGAAGAAAAAAACTAGCTCCAACTGGGAAAAAAATCTATTTGAACTGTCATCAAAATCAGAATCCCAACTCGGGAACTCGGGCCTCTTTCTAGAGCTCTGACTTTCCGACCTGAAGATCACTGACGTGATGATTTGACAGAACTCAGTTCCCAGTTGTTTTGAATGCAGCATTAGGTTGAGAGAGAGTGATGGGGTGGAAACCACCCAGAGGGGCATCAAAGCACTTCCTTATTTTTTTCCTTGAGGTTGCTGCACTTGTGGACCCGAGGGAGGTAACCATCACGCCACAGAACCCTGACAGTTCCTGCTCAGTCCTTCCAGCTCCTGAGTGATGACTTGGGTGGAACATCGATTGCCATGCTCCACAACTTAGCCCAGACCCTCACGCTGGTAGACATGGCCTCGACTGCTCTAGGGAATGATCATATAACTTTGTCAGAGACGGGATCTTCCTGAATAGTACTGATGCTACAATTCAAGTTTGGGGTACAGGGTTACTCTGCACCTTGTAAGTATGCTTATGGATCCAATATGAATACGACTGGATTTCTCTCACATAACACAAAGGCTAAATGAAGGTGGACATCAACAACATGAAAGAGCATTTGATTAATAGCTTGAGGGAAAGCCATATAAACTTTCAGGAAACCTGGGTTAAGATACCTACCATATATTTCCAAGTAAAGTTCTGTCCACAACCTACTGTGTACAGTACACGTATCACTAATGTAATCTCGTAAACATTGTTTTCCAGTTTTCATGAACAAAAAACATGGCTGTGTTGGGGAGGCATTTGTTCCACTAAGATTACTGTCTCATCCTCTCTCACATGATGCTAAACTCTACTGGATGTCTGGTCCAAACTTGGATGTTCAGGAGCTTTAATGTAAACGAATCCCACCAAAAGGCCTCTTTGTAATCGTCATACTCTCCTGCCAAATAGCTGCTATTACTATGCCGGCAAGTTGTCTGTCCAGTACTCTTCCCCTAATGACACAATACTTAGGAGTGTTCTTCCCAGCCTTATCAGTCACTTATGGTGTTTTAATGTTGCTTTAATGGCGCTAAGGAACCAAAGTCTCATTGACTTGGCAAAAGTTAACATAGTTGTCCCTTCATTTCTGCAAATTTGCCAACTTGGAATTGTGAACATGCAATTCGATTCCAATTCCTTTGGCAAGCTGCTTCTTCGTAGGAACTCAATGGCCCGCACTTAAATGATTAGAGATCCATAAAAAATATACCTGGATTCAGTGATAGATCTTCAACGTGTTTGGAACCAGAAATTAAACAAAAACTTGGAAAAACCTGGAGGAGATGCATTGCATCATACCCAAAATGACTTTCACAGCTTGCACTAGGGCTAAGCCTACATCCAGACAGTGAGAGAAAAACACCAGAAAGAGCAGATTCCATTTGGGAGTATCTATATCCTCTCTGTGAACTACCGAGCTGCATGCTTGGCAAGACGCAGGAGATAAGGAGTTTCAGCCTGCTTGGATTTTCTCCTGTGGTGAGGCAGTGGTACCTCTAAGAAATCAGACTGTTAAAGACTACTGGCTGGTTTAGGGGCAGATGCTACAGGACCAATGCCCTGGGCTTCTCTGGTTTATGTATTTTGGCTGCACCTCAAGGAGGCATGGTGTTCCTCTCCTCTCGTATTCCCAGACAGTCTGAACTGCCTTAAGCTTACTGTTGTGACGTGCCGACTAACCTGCAAGTATTTCTGGCTGCCTGGACCCACTGAGGGAGTCAGTGACTGTCTCACAGTCACACCTATTGTAGCAGGTCTGTGTGACCGTGCTAACCATTTGAGCCAAAGGCCAGGTCGATAAAGAAGATAATTAGTCAGTTGCACAACTGAATGCATTCAACCGAAATGTGTCTTCTCTGAGTAAGAGATGTGCGGGGGCTGCCTTAATCGACATCCACGGCACATTTGTTGTTGGGGGGTTAACTTTCTTGCTCAAGTGCAACAGCATATTTTTTCACCTTGGACGGCTCGGAGATTCGAACCAGCGACTTTTCGGTTGCTGGCCCAACGCTCTTAACCGATAGGCTACCTGCTCCTAAGTTCAGCTTCCTCCTCTGTTTAATTGGTATTGCCTGGCCAAAGGTACATAGCATGGGGTGGGAGGGGAGGAGACGGGGAGGGGGCTGCTGGTGTCATGGATGTTTAGTGTCAGAAGTGCCGGATGCTTCCATTCCTCCCACCTGTTTTGCCTGCCTTGACTGAACCTCAGAATCAATTAGAGCTCCGTCAGGCTGATTGGAAACAGCGCGCACACACACACACAAACACAAACACACACTGCTGTGCACAGTGAGAGATAGTAGCCAACAGGCTGATTTACTAGAGGCAGAGGTTCTCAGACTGCTCTGTTTATCGTCTCTTTTACTCTATAATGTTTCAGCTCCTTCAGGCTGATATCTTTTTCACCTGGCCTTTACCATCTGTTAACGGAGAGATGACCTGCTCATAGACAACTCTTTCATTGTCGGATGAGACTCATTCACAGACTAAATGAAATGATGAAGCAGACAGCAGAAAAAAAGACATTTGCACTTATCATGCAACATTATGGTGTAATTACATGTAACTAAACGGTAAATATGAGAGTAAGTAATTTGAACAGAACATGGCAACTTTCCTGTCATTTCCATTTACCATGTACAACTGTGTAATTACATTCTAGTTGTCTGCTAACTATAAGGCATAAGGGTACAATGTTAAGTGCAACCAGAAACTTGTACCGGTAAACATCAACTCTTGCAGATGGCTTTAATTTAGAGAGGCATATCTTAACCACACACAGTGTGGTGAGGCCCGGTCCATCTCATGCTCTTGGTTACGACTCAGGATCCAAGCGGCCAAACCAAAATCTAAATGAGTTAACTGGGGTCTGGGCACACAGTGCAGTCTGTAGCCAAAGGGCATGACCAAACAAAAGTGGGCCCAAACCATGAGACCAGGACTTGGTGCTGAAGCAGCACTTCTCATCTGAATGCGGTTCTCAAAATAAACCTCTTCCAATGACTTCACTCACCGTGGGGTTAGTGTAATTAAATCATGTAGCTCTGTTCTTTAGATATAATTTCTTATTTTTGTGGGAGTCCAGAAATATCATCTGACTTCTCATTAATGATGGTAATAATAAATTATAAGTTGGTGGGTATGGTTTCCTTTCATTTTCCCTCATGGCTCGTTTCATAAATCTCGATTGGCTGGGTTAGATGATTAAAGCCTGGTTTGCCTCTGGGAATGCTAGAAATGACTTAAATAGCTATAGTATCTTTAGACAATTGTTAAAACTGATTACAATGTACAGTGGGGTCTGGAATTCTTGACACCCTTGATAAAGATGAGCAATAATGACTGTATAAAATAAATAATTCAGATACTGACCTATATTGTTAGCACATTTTTTTCAAATGATTTTATACTAATACAAATGTTCAGAAAAATATATATTTTTTAATTCTCTAAAAAGGTAGGGGATAAAATGATTGACACCCCTAAATGATTACTATAATCCTGAATGAATCGTGAATAATGATAAGTGAGAAAGTTACAGAGGTTCAAAGAGTAAACCCCCAAGACATGCTAACCTCCCCGTTATTGATAATGGTGAGAGGGTCTTGGGGTATAATCTTGGACCCTCTGTACCTTTCTCACTCGTCATTATTCACAATTCATTCAGGATTATCCATAATCATGGTAAGCATCCACTTTAACGTAGAAGTGTATAGAAACATATTATATTCCCTATTTATAATAAAAGTGACTCCAAAATGACACAAATTATTTACCACAAAATAATCTAAAACAAAACCAAAATGAACTGCAAATGCATCCAACAAGTTTGTAGAGTCACAAACTTGATGTAGTAATTCTGTGGTAGGAATATGGAACCAAATATTACACTTTTGACTACTTTATTTATGAGAATTTTGACCCCTACTGTTTTGAGAAAAAAGGTATTACTTGTTAAACAAAATCTTTTGTTTAACAAAATTGTATAAAATAATATATACACTGAACAGAAACATAAACACAACATGTAAAGTGTTGGTCCCATGTTTTATGAGCTGAAATAAAAGATCCCAGAAATGTTCCATATGCACAAAAATATGATTTATCCCAAATGTTGTGCACAAATTTGTTTACATCCCTGTTAGTGAGCATTTCTCCTTTGCCGAGATAATTCATCCACCTGACAGGTGTGGCATATCAAGAAGCTGATTAAACAGCACGATCATTACACAGGCGCACCTTGTGCTGGGGACAGTTTTGAGGGAGTGTGCAATTCGCATGCTGACTACAGTAATGTCCACCAGAGCTGTTGCCATAGAATTTAATGTTAATTTCTCTACCATAAGCCAATGACGTTTTAGAGAATTTGGCAGCATGTCCAACCGGCCTCACAACCGCAGACCACGTATATGGCGTCATGTGGGTGAGCTGTTTGCTGATGTCAAAGTTGTGAACAGGTCATTTGAATGCACATAAATACTGAAACGAGATCCTGAGGCCCATTGTGAGGCCCATTTTAAATATCTGTGACCAACTAATGCATATCTGTATTCCCAGTCATGTGAAATCTATAGATTAGGGCCTAAATAATTAATTTCAATTGACTGATTTCCTCATTGACTGATTTCCTCATGTAACTCAGTAAAATCTTTTAAATTGTTACATGTTCCATTTATATTTTTGTTCAGTATAATTTCCCAATTTTTGTTGAGCATACAATATTGCTCAATATTTAAATTATTTATTTTATACAGTCTTTATTGCTCATCTTTATCAAGGGTTTCAACAATTTCGGACCCCACTGTACAATCCTACAATAATAACATGGGGGAACTTAGAGTTGTCCATCACTAAATGAGGCTAGATGAAGCCTATATACAGTGATTTTTATAAAGTATTCAGGACCCCTCACTTTTTCAACATGTTACAGCCTTATTCTAAAATGGATTAAATAAAAAAAATCCTTATCAATCTAGACACAATATCCCATCATGACAAAGCAAAAACAGGTTTTTAGCAATTTTTGCAAATTTATAAAATGTTTTAAACTGGATAGACTTCTGGCAACGATGTGGCGAGGGGAAGCACCTAACTAAAGAGGCTGTGTAGCTCCAACTATAGTTTAACTAATTATTCAATGCCTAGTTACACATTTTGTAAACTAATTGTCCAAGATATTGGTTACATGGAAAAACGACTTAGAAACCCACAAAAGCAGACACTTTTGACAAAAAAACACAAAAATTGCATCTCTAAATGCAGCTAGCAAGAAAAATGGCGGAGAAGAACAGCCTGATGACCCAGTACTAAATGAGATTCACAAAATGAACAAAAATCTCGAAGACAAAATGGGTGAAGATGTGGCTGAAATAAAACATACAGTGGGTGCACTGAAAACAAAAGTGGACACTCAACAACCAAGTTACAAACACAGAAGAGAGGAAATCAACCCTGGAGGACAAGAACACCTGCCTAAACGACACTGTTGAAAAAAGGGAGACTGTGATTGAAAAACTCAAAGAACGACTTCAATACCAGGAAAATTACAGTCAAGAAACACACTTCGGATCAGAGGGGTTCCCGAAATCCACATAAATATGGAGGATTGTGTAAAATACATTTTATGTAACCTATTTGATAACACACCGGAGGATGTTAACAACATGACCATCGAGAGAACACATCGGACACTGACGACACTGCGCCCAGGACCAGCCCCACGCAACCCCCGGCCTATCCTGGTGAAATTCTTATGATACACCGACGGGGAGAAAGTCCAGCTCAGAGCAAAAAGAGCTTAGGACTTTTCACTTGAAAGGGACAAAGGTGGAGTTTTTTCCTGACTTTTCCAAGGAGGTTCAGGACAAGAGAAATACATTCACGGAGGTGAGACACATGTGCATGAAACGGGGACTGAAATACTCGTTGCAATATCCTGCCATGTTCTGGGTTACTGTGTGAGGATCACTACGTCGTTTCACAGACCTAAAGGAGGCAAAGAAGTGTGTCGCGGACGTCAGTGAGGCCGAACAAATTGAGTAGCGTGGTAGGCTATGGAAGATCCGCATGGTGACGGTGGTTCATCACGGATGGACTACCATTTTTCTCTAAGGTGATAGAGCTTCCTATATTGTGAGTAACAGTCTCATTGAGTGTTTATGCTGCGAATGCTGCCTATAATTTATCTTTCTGGTTTACAGTTGATATCATTGTAGACTAGATTAAGCAGGATTATAGTCCAAGCATATAATTTTGTTTCATGGTTATAGTGTGTCACGCCCTGACCTTAGTTCCTTTTTTATGTCTCTATTTGGTTTGGTCAGGGCGTGAGTTGGGGTGGGCATTCTATGTTTTGCATTCTATGTGTTGTATTTCTTTGTTGTTTGGCCGGGTGTGGTTCTCAATCAGAGGCAGCTGTCTATCGTTGTCTCTGATTGAGAACCATACTTAGGTAGCCTTTTACCACCTGTGTTTTGTGGGTAGTTGTTTTCTGTTTTGTGTTGCTGCACCTTACAGGACTGTTTCGTTCACTCTCTTTGTTGTTTTTTGTTATTTCAGTGTTCAGTTTATTTATTAAATTAACATGAACACTTACCACGCTGCGTTTTGGTCTCCTCCCTTAGACGATCGTGACATAGTGGCGATAAACATATTATTTTAAGTTTTCACTCTTATAACAGCATGTTGAGTGCCCTTCTCTATAAGCATGCTGAAAGTCTGTTGGTAATTTATTTAAATAGCATTGTATTTGGTCAAACACAATTTTTCCCAACAGTTTGCTAAGAGCTGGCAGCAAGCTTATAGGTCTGCTGTTAGAACCAGTAAAGGCCACTTTACCACTCTTGTGTAGTGGAATTACTTTGGCTCACCTGCAGGACTGAGAACAAAGACTTTCCTCTAGGCTCAGATTAAAAATATGACAGATAGGAGTGGTTATAGAGTCAGCTACCATCCTCAGTAGCTTTCCATCTAAGTTGTCAATGCCAGGAGGTGTGTCATTATTGATCGATAACAATTTTCCCACCTCTCCCACCCTAACTTTACAAAATTCAAACTTGCAATGATTTTCTTTCGTTATTAGTTTTTTTATGCATGAATACAATTGCTCACTGTTTGTTGTTGGCGTTTCCTGCCTAAGTTTGCCCACTTTGCCAATTAAATAACTATTAAAATAATTGGCAACATCAAATGGTTTTGTGATGAATAAGCCATCTGAATATGATGAAAAGTTGAGTTGAATTTGTCTTTCTGACTATAATTTCATTTAAAGTACTCAAGTTTTTTTTCCATCATTCTTTATATCATTGATTTTGGCTTCATAATACAGTTTCTTCTTATTTTTGTTGAGTTTAGTCACATAATTTCTCAATTTGCAGTAAGTAAGCCAGTCAGATGTGCAGCCAGACTTACTAGCCACTCCTTTTGCCCCATCTCTTTCAACCATACAGTTTTTCAATTCCTCATCAATCCATGGAGCCTTAACAGTTCTAACAGTAAGTTTCTTAACAGGTGCATGTTTATCAATAATTGGAAGAAGCAATTTCATAAATTCATCAAGTGCAGCGTCTGGATGCTCCTCATTAATCACACCAGACCAACAAATATTTTTAACATCATCCATGTAAGAGTCACAGCAAAATCTTTTGTATGATCTCTTATACATTATTTTAGGCCCATCTGTTGTAACTTTGGCTTTCCTGGATATAGCCACTATATTGCATCCAATGGGTACGGATACTATCAGGTATGAAGGTAGGACCCAGATGCAGACAACGTCAAATTAACAATGGTTTAATAATCCAAAAGAGCAGGGCAATAGACCGGTCAAGGCAGGCAGGGGTCAGTAAACTAGAGGTGGGGCAACGGTACCGGACGGCAGGCAGGCTAAGGGTCAGGATAGGCAGAGGTCAATAATCCAGAGGTGGTGCAAAGGTACAGGTTGGCAGGCAGGCTCGGGGGCAGGCAGAGTGGTCAAGGAAGGCGGGCTCAGAGTCAGGACAGGCAAGGGTCAAAACCAGGAGGGCGAGAAAAAGAGAGACTGGGAAAAGCAGGAGCTGAGACACAAAAACACTGGTAGACTCGACAAACAAGACGAACCAGGGGATATTGGGGAAGATGGGCAACACCTGGAGGGGGGTGGAGACAATCACAAAGACAGGTGAAACAGATCAGGGTGTGACAGATGTGACAGCTTTAGAACAAAGTTCTACAATATTAGTAAAAATGTGATTGATACATGTGGATGATCTTGTTCCTGTAGTGTTTGTAAACACCCTGGTAGGTTGATTAATAACCTGAACCAGATTACAGGCACTGGTTACAGTAAGAAGCTTCCTCTTGAGTGGACAGCTTGATGAAAACCAGTCAATATTCAGGTCCCCAAGAAAGTAGACCTCTCTGTTTCCATCACATACACTATCAAGCATTTCACACATATTATTTAGGTACTGACTGTTAGCACTTGGTGGCCTATAGCAACAACCCAGAAGAAAAGGCTTTAGAAGTGCCAAGTGAACCTGCAACCACAACACTTCAAATACACTTCACATAAGATCTTCTCGAAGCATTACAGGGATATGGCTCTGAATATATACAGCAACACCTCCCCCATAAGCATTTCTGTCTCTTCTATAGATGTTATATCCTTGTATTGCTACTGATGTATCATCAAATGAATTATCTAAGTGATTCTCAGAAATGGCTAATATATGAATGTTATCTGATGTCAGCAAGTTATTGATTTCATGAACCTTATTTCTAAGGCTACATATATTATATGGGCCCTTTCCTGGTAGCTTATCAGAGACAAACATAATACTGAAAAGAGCAAACAAAGCTAAATAAAAAATATACATTCAGCATTCCATTAATTAATTGTTGTGTGTGTAAGTGTGTGTGTGTGCGCTGCGGGGTTGAAGCTACGAACCCATAGGCTAGGCTCTCTCATCCCTTCCAGGCTTCTGGGAGACAATGAGCCTGTCCTAGCGGACGTAAGCAATGTCCCCACGTGCTCTGGCGTGGTGGGCACTACCAGTCATTAGTTTAGTGTTCTAGGTGGTGGGCACTACCAGTCATTAGTTTAATGTTCTAGATAGTGGGCACTACCAGTCATTAGTTTAGTGTTCTAGATGGTGGGCACTACCAGTCATTAGTTTAGTGTGCTAATGTGTGTGGGCACTACAGTCATTAGTTTAGTGTTCTAGGTGGTGGGCACTACCAGTCATTAGTTTAGTGTTCTAGATGGTTGGCACTACCAGTCATTAGTTTGATGTTCTAGATGGTGGCACTACCAGTCATTAGTTTAGTGTTCTAGGTGGTGGGCACTACCAGTCATTAGTTTAGTGTTCTAGATGGTGGGCACTACCAGTCATTAGTTTAGTGTTCTAGGTGGTGGGCACTACCAGTCATTAGTTTAGTGTTCTAGATGGTGGGCACTACCAGTCATTAGTTTAGTGTTCTAGTGGTGGGCACTACCAGTCATTAGTTTAGTGTTCTAGGTGGTGGGCACTACCAGTCATTAGTTTAGTGTTCTAGATGGTGGGCACTACCAGTCATTAGTTTAGTGTTCTAGATGGTGGCACTACCAGTCATTAGTTTAGTGTTTCTAGGTGGTGGGCACTACCAGTCATTAGTTTAGTGTTCTAGGTGTGGCACTACCAGTCATTAGTTTAGTGTTCTAGGTGGTGGGCACTACCAGTCATTAGTTTAGTGTTCGATTGGTGGGCACACCAGTCATTAGTTTAGTGTTCTAGATGGGTGGGCACTACCAGTCATTAGTTTAGTGTTCTAGGTGGTGGGCACTACCAGTCATTAGTTTAGTGTTCTAGTGGTGGCACTACCAGTCATTAGTTTAGTTTCTAGATAGTGGGCACTACCAGTCATTGTTTAGTGTTCTAGATGGTGGGCACTACCAGTCATTAGTTTAGTGTTCTAGATGGTGGGCACTACCAGTCATTAGTTTAGTGTTCTAGTTGGGCACTACCAGTCTTAGTTTAGTGTTCTAGAGTTGGGCACTACCAGTCATTAGTTTAGTTTCTAGATGGTGGGCACTACCAGTCATTAGTTTAGTGTTCTAGGTGGTGGGCACTACCAGTCATTAGTTTAGTGTTCTAGATGTGGCACTACCAGTCATTAGTTTAGTGTTCTAGATGGTGGGCACTACCAGTCATTAGTTTAGTGTTCTAGATGGTGGCACTACCAGTCATTAGTTTAGTGTTCTGTAGTGGCACTACCAGTCATTAGTTTAGTGTTCTAGATAGTGGGCACTACCAGTCATTAGTTTAGTGTTCTAGATAGTGGGCACTACCAGTCATTAGTTTAGTGTTCTAGGTGTGTGGGCACTACCAGTCATTAGTTTAGTGTTCTAGGTGGTGGCACTACCAGTCATTAGTTTAGTGTTCTAGATGGTGGGCACTACCAGTCATTAGTTTAGTCTAGGTGGTGGGCACTACCATCATTAGTTATTTGTTCTAGATGTGGGCACTACCAGTCATTAGTTTAGTGTTCAGATGGTGGGCACTACCAGTCATTAGTTTAGTGTTCTAGATGGTGCACTACCAGTCATTAGTTAGTGTTCTAGATGGTGGCACTACCAGTCATTAGTTTAGTGTTCTAGATGGTGGGCACTACCAGTCATTAGTTTAGTGTTCTAGATGTGAGCACTACCAGTCATTAGTTTAGTGTTCTAGATGGTGGGCACTACCAGTCATTAGTTTAGTGTTCTAGGTGGTGGGCACTACCAGTCATTAGTTTAGTGTTCTAGGTGGTGGGCACTACCAGTCATTAGTTTAGTGTTCTAGGTGGCGGCACTACCAGTCATTAGTTTTGTTTCTAGGTGGTGGGCACTACCAGTCATTAGTTTAGTGTTCTAGATAGTGGGCACTAACTAGTCATTCGTTTAGTGTTCTAGATGGTGGGCACTACTAGTCATTAGTTTAGTGTTCTAGATGGTGGGCACTATAGTCATTAGTTTAGTGTTCTAGGTGGTGGCACTACCAGTCATTAGTTTAGTGTTCTAAGTGGTGGGCACTACCAGTCATTAGTTTAGTGTTCTAGATGGTGGGCACTACCAGTCATTAGTTTAGTGTTCTAGATGGTGGCACTACCAGTCATTAGTTTAGTGTTCTAGAGGTGGGCACTACCAGTCATTAGTTTAGTGTTCTAGATAGTGGCACTACCAGCATTAGTTTAGTGTTTCTAGATGGTGGGCACTACCAGTCATTAGTTTAGTGTTCTAGATGGTGGGCACTACCAGTCATTAGTTTAGTGTTCTAGATGGTGGGCACTACCAGTCATTAGTTTAGTGTTCTAGGTGGTGCACTACCAGTCATTAGTTTAGTTTCTAGGTGGTGGGCACACCAGTCATTAGTTTAGTGTTCTAGATAGTGGGGCACTACCAGTCATTAGTTTAGTGTTCTAGGTGTGGCACTACCAGTCATTAGTTTAGTGTCTAGATGGTGGGCACTACCAGTCATTAGTTTAGTGTTCTAGATGGTGGGCACTACCAGTCATTAGTTTAGTGTTCTAGATAGTGGGCACTACCAGTCATTAGTTTAGTGTTCTAGATGGTGGGCACTACCAGTCATTAGTTTAGTGTTCTAGGTGGTGGGCACTACCAGTCGTTCACTTTCTTTGATTTGCTAAGCAGTAGCTATCAGAAACGCATTGATTTAAAATATTCTAACACTTGTCATGTTTTGGTAATAATATATTTACAACCTTTCAAATATGATGGCCAAGGTGATTCAAGTTACATCGTGGAATGTGAACGGATTAGGTTAATATTTAAAAAGAAGAAAGGTATTGAATTATCTTCAACAAAAACACTCAAATGTGATTATGCAAGAGACCCACCTGCTGGAAAAGGATGCTTCTCGGGTGGGAGACAGATGGGTGGGCAGTGCTTACCACAATAATTTCAACCAAAAGAAAGAGGTGTCTCTATTCTATTTTCCAAAATGATAGATGTTCAAGTGGAAAAAGAGTTTAAGGACAAAGAGGGACTAATCTTGATTTTACTTGTAAAGATTTCAGGACAAAATATAATATTGGGAAATATTTATGCTCCGAATATGGAGGACCCAGACTTCTTCCTTCAGCTTAACAAGATAATACTGGATATCGGTGATTTTCCTCTGGTACTAGGGGGGGATTATAATCAGGTCCCTGACGCTTTTTTAGACAAATCCAAAACTGGTCTAACCAGGACCTCAAAAACTCAAGAAGCAATTAAAACACTGTGTAAAGATGCTGGTCTTTATGATATATGGAGATTGATCAATCCAACAGCTCGTGATTACACATTCTTTTCGAATAGGCACACTGTTTATTCACACATCGACTACTTCCTGATCTCACTCTCGCTCATAGATAATGCGTGTGTTTGCAGTGTGGGCACGATAGCTGTGACAGATCATGCACCCATTGATCTGACTGTTGGAATAGGAGAAGAAAGAGACACATTTAAATGTTGTTGCGAATGATCACAGGCCTCTTACAGGACAAGGTGGTTTGTGAATTCCTTAAAACACACATTACGACGTTCTTTGAAACAAACAACAATAGTGCGAAACAGGTATATGTCTGGGAAGCTTTTAGAGCGTACATACGCAGAGTAATGATACAACGATCAGCTACTATTAAGAAATTCGATAAACAGAAAATTGATCAACTTGAAACAGAGCTCAAAACGCTGGAGAGGGAATATTGGTCCAATCCTAACAACATTTCTCTGGTAAATCTGATGAAAACCAAATACGAGCTAAATACCTTATTCAGTAAAAAAAAGCGGAATATTCCATGTACAGGCTGAAGCAGAGATGGTATGAATCAGGTGAAAAGGCAGGAAAACTGTTGGCCAGTCCATTAAAATCTAGAGAAACCGATCGGCAAGTACAGTGGGTGGAATCAGAAATAAGACAGGCGAGCTGATTACCAGTCATAAAGAAATAAACATAATATTTCGAGACTTCTATCAGGAACTTAAGACGGACCTTTAGATATGCAGAAAGCAGAGGCGTTCTCTCAGAATTTGAACCTTCCTAAACTAAGAGGAAGACCGGAATTGGCTCGACCGCCCTATTAATTTGGAGGAATTGACCGAAACTATAAGACAAGTGTAACGGATGTGAAATGGCTAGCTAGTTAGCGGTGGTGCGCGCTAATAGCGTTTCAATCGGTGACGTCACTCGCTTTGAGACCTTGAAGACCTTGAAGTAGCTCTGCAAGGGCTGTGGCTTTTGTGGAGCGATGGGTAACGATGCTTCGTGGGTGACTGTTGTTGATGTGTGCAGAGGGTCCCTGGTTCACGCCCAGGTCGGGGCGAGGGGACGGACTAAAGTTAAAACTGTTACACAAGCATGTTGACCCGGATCACTGGTTGCTGTGGAAAAGGTCGAAAGGGGGGTAAGTGTAACGGATGTGAAATGGCTAGCTAGTTAGCGGTGGTGTGCGCTAATAGCCTTTCAATCGGTGACGTCACTTGCTCTGAGACCTTGAAGTAGTGGTTCCCCGTGCTCTGCAAGGGCTGTGGCTTTTGTGGAGCGATGGGTAACGATGCTTCGTGGGTGACTGTTGTTGATGTGTGCAGAGGGTCCCTGGTTCACGCCCAGGTCGGGGCGAGGGGACGGACTAAAGTTAAAACTGTTACACAAGCACCCAGTGTTAAAACTCCAGGGTTGGATGGGATACCCAGTGATTTCGATAAAATGTTTGCAGAGTAATATTGAAAACATTTAACACATCGATTGACACAGGTGAGCTCCAGCCTTCTATGAGTGATGCAGTAATTACCCTAATCCTCAAAAAGGGAAAGGATTCCTATGAGGCTGGGAGCTACTGTCCAATTTCTTTGATAAATTGTGATGGAAAATTGTTTACAGAACTTCTGGCTATGAGGGGGAAACATATCATTAAGAAAATCCTCACTCCAGACCAGGTGGGATTTGTGAAAGGCAGAACTTCATCTGATAATCTTAGACACCTATTCCATGTCATCTGGAAGGCAAAATATTTTGATTCTTTAGTGACAGCCTTATCCCTAGATGCAGAGAAAGCCTTTGATAGGGTGGGCTGGGACTACCTGCATTATATAATAAATTAATTTGGATTTGGACAGGGCTTTCAGAATATTATTAAACTTATGTACAACAACCCCAAATCCATAGTATTCACTAACGGATTACGATCATCTCCAATTTCAGTAGGACAAGGCACGAAACAAGGGGAGTGTCTCTCGCCTAACCTATTTATTATAGCATTAGAACCATTAGCTGAAGCCATTAGGCTGCATCAGTCAATCAAAGGGGTTAATATGAGAGGTACTTGGGCATCGCTTTAAATCCTGGTCTAGAGAACATGATTTCTGAAAACCTTGACCCACTATTGAACAAAATGTAACTCAATTTTAAGAGCTGGGATAAGCTACAAATCTCATTATGGGGTAGGATACAAGTTATAAAGACGGTCATAGCTCCTTAACTGAATTACGTCGTCAACATGTTACCACTATCCATACCTGTCTATACTTTTAAATCCAAAGACAAAATGATTACTGAGTTTATTTCGGCCGGTAAAAGGGCCAGGAAGAAACTAGCGAGATTACAGGCAAAGACTGAAAAGGGAGGATTAAAGCTCCCTAACGTGCAATTATATCAAGAAGCCTTTGTAGCTGCCCAAAAAGGCTCTCTCTTTATTGAGAACTCGACTAGGCCAATTTGGGTGGACATGGAAGAGGAACTTAATGCCCCATTCGGAGCATCAGATTATTTGAGTCAACAAAAGGTGGACTGCAGAATCCAATAGTGTCCCATACAAAAAAAATATATGGAGTCAGATTCATAAGAGAGAGAGATCTGCACCTTTCTTGACAAGCTCTGCTTCGTTATGGAACAACCCTCAATTGAAAATAAGGGGACACTGGAAAATAGGGGGACAATAGGGTTTTCTGGAAAGATTGGTATAGTAAGGGGATAAAGAACATTGGTTGTCTATATCAAGAAAACACGTTTACCTCTTTTGAAGATCTAAGGTCCAAGTATAATTTACAGAAACAATACTTTTGGAGATTTCTCCAGTTTAGAGATTTTATGTTTAAGGGTAGGACAGAAAAACAACAAATTCCCAGTACAGTCTGATATAAGTGTTAAGATAGAAATCCTTTGCAAATGACCACATACTGCAGGGCTTATATATAGCCACATTATAGGTGGATTTAATGGAACTTGTAAGGGCCTGAAGTCCGTATAGGAAAAAGACTTGGAGGTAACATTTGGTGAGGAGGAATGGAATATAATAGTACAACAGATGCTCCTCCCTATGAGAGATGCCCGGTCCAAGTGTTCGATAGGATTTATTGGACTCCTCTGAGGATGAACAGAATAGGTTTGAATGAATCCAACCTATGCTGGAGATGTCAGTCAAGTACAGGTGACATAATCCATATGTTCTGTAACTGTCCAAGCTTCCATACCTTTTGGCAGAAGGTAATGGAAAAGATTGGGGATATTCTGGGTACCACAATACTTGCAAATCCTGCTTTATTATTACTGAATATCACTAAGGATATTGATAGACTTAGAAGCTCATCTTTAAACTGGCTAAAAGTTGCTCTAACCACAGCCAAAAGAGTCATATTGAGACACTGAAGGGAGAAGGACCCTCCCTCATATAAGGAATGGTATATAGCCTTGGGAGAAACAGCTTCATATGAAAGATTGATTTATAAGATGAATGGTAAACTTGATAACTTTTCTGACATCCGGGGACATTTTCTCTCAGAGATAGCAGGTCCGGGACAGGTGCGGTTCCATAACCGCAGGCAGAACAGCTGAAACTGGAATAGCAGCAAGGCCAGGTGGACTGGGGACAGCAAGGAGCCATCACGCCCGGCAGCCCCGACGCACGGTCCCAGGGCTCAGGTCCTCCGAGAGAGAGAAAGAGAGAGAGRAGGAGAGAATTAGAGAGAGCCAAGATTTTCAAAATGTTCATAAATGACAAGCATGGTCAAATAATAATCAKGAATAAATGTCAGTTGGCTTTTCATAGCCGWTCATTMWGAATTGAAAACAGCAGGTCTGGGACAGGTAGGGGTTCCATAACCGCAGGCAGAACAGTTGAAACTGGAATAGCAGCAGRGCCAGGCGGACTGGGGACAGCAAGGAGTCATCATGCCCGGTAGTCCTGACGTATGGTCCTAGGGCTCCGGTCCTCCGAGAGAGAGAAAGAAAGAGAGAAKGAGAGAATTAGAGAGAGCCAAGATTTTCAAAATGTTCATAAATGACAAGCATGGTCAAATAATAATCAGGAATAAAAGTCAGTTGGCTTTTCATAGCCGATCATTAAGAGTTGAACAGGTAGGGGTTCCATAACAGCAGGCAGAACAGTTGAAACTGGAACAGCAGCAAGGCCAGGTGGACTGGGGACAGCAAGGAGTCATCATAACCGGTTTGCCGTGACGTATGGTCCTAGGGCTCAGGTTCTCCAAGAGAGAGAAAGAAAGAGAGAACGAGAGAATTAGAGAGAGCATACTTAAATTCACACAGGACACTGGATACGATAGGAGAAGTACTCCAGGTATAACCAACTGACCCTAGCCCCCCGACACATAAACTACTGCAGCATAAATACTGGAGGCTGATGATCGGCTATGAAAAGCCAACTGAAAATTATTCATGATTATTATTTGACCATGCTTGTCACTTATGAACATTTTGAACATCTTGGCATAGTTCTGTTATAATCTCCACCCAGCACAGCCAGAAGAGGACTGGCCACCCCTCATAGCCTGGTTCCTCTCTAGGTTTCTTCCTAGGTTTTGGCCTTTCTAGGGAGTTTTTCCTAGCCACCGTGCTTCTACACCTGCATTGCTTGCTGYTTGGGGTTTTAGGCTGGGTGTCTGTACAGCACTTCGAGATATTAGCTGATGTACGAAGGGCTATATAAAATAAACTTGATTTGATTTGATTTGATAGAGAGAGAAAACAATATGTACACTTTTTCCGCATTTTGTTGCACGTTGCAGCCTTGTTCTAGAATAAAAAATAAAATAAAAATCTCATCAGTCTGCACACGGTGCCCCTGATTTGGGGAGTTGTTGTCATTGTTGGGTGTTGTATGTGGATTGATGAAGAAGGTTTTTTATTTGGTCTGTTTTGGAGTGTGTGTGTGGGGGGGGCGGGTTCTGGGTGCTTTCCGAATATACTGTATACATTTATGTCTGTCAAGTTACTGTTTAATGCCAAATGTAATTCAATTGCATTGTTGTTATATCGTGACAGGAAACAATTTAAATGAAAATGACCAAAAACATAATGTAGTCATGGCAATATTTAAGTAACCGTAACTGAGAATGTTATTGTAGTTGAAGTGGTCGGTTGGTTTATTCTGTAGGTTGGACTACTTTGAACATCATCCCTGCCTGATTTAAAGTTTTTGAAAAAGGTAACATAAGTGAAGGTGACAGATGGGAGCAATAATAAATATTCTATGTTGCAAAAAAATTAAATACCTTATTTCCATAAGTATTCAGAACCTTTGCTATGAGACTGGAAACTGAGCTCAGGTGCATCCTGTTTCCATTGATCATCCTTGAGATGATTCTACAACTTGATTAGAGTCCACCTGTGGTAAATTAAATTGATTGGACATGATTTGGAAAGGCACACACCTGTCTATATAAGGTCCCCCAGTTGACAGTGCATGTCAGAGCAAAAACCAAGCCATGAGGTCGAAGGAATTGTCCGTTGAGCTCCGAGACAGGATTGTGTCAAGGCACAGATCTGGGGAAGGGTACCAAAAAATGTCTGCAGCATTGAAGGTCCCCAAGAACACAGTGGCCCCCACCATTCTTAAATGGAAGAAGTTTAGAACCACCAAGACTCTTCCTAGAGTTGGGCACCCAGCCAAACTGAGCAATCAGGGAAGAAGGGCCTTGGTCAGGGAGGTGACCAAGAACCCGATGGTCATTCTGAATGAGCTCCAGAGTTCCTCTGTGGAGATGGGAGAACCTTCCAGAGGGACAACCATCTCTGCAGCATTCTACCAATCAGGCCTTTATGGTAGAATGGCCAGACGGAAGCCAATCCTCAGTCAAAGGCACATCAGCCCACTTGGAGTTTGCCAAAAGGCACTTAAAGGATTCTCTGGTCTAATGATACCAAGATTGAACTCTTTGGCCTGAATGCCAAGTGTCATGTCTGGAGGAAACCAGGCACCATCACTACGGTGAAGCATGGTGGTGGCAGCAGCATCATACTGTGGGGATGTTTTTTGGCAGAAGGGACTGGGAGACTAGTCAGGATCGACGGAAAGATTAATGGAGCAAAGTACAGAGAGATCCTTGATGAAAACCTGCTCCAGTGCGCTTAGCTCCAGTCTGAGGTCCTAAGGTTCACCTTCCAACAGGACAACAACCCTAAGGACACAGCCAAGACAACGCAGGAGTGGCTACGGAACAAGTCTTTGAATATCCTTGAGTGGCCCAGCCAGAGCCCGGACTTGAACCCGATCGAACATCTCTGGAGAGACCTGAAATAGCTGTGCTGCGATGCTCCCCATCCAACCTGACAGAGCTTGAGAGGATATGCAGAGAAGAATGGGAGAAATTCCCCAAATACAGGTGTGCCAAGCTTGTAGTGTCATACCCAAGAAGACTCGAGGTTGTAATTGCTGCCAAATGTGCTTCAACAAAGTACTGAGTAAAGGGTCTGAATACTCATGTAAATGTGATATTTCCGGGGCATTTTTTAATTAGAAATTTGCAAAAATAAATAAAAACCTGTTATTGCTTTGTCATTATAGGGTATTGTGTGTAGATTGATGAGGGGAAAAAACTATTTAATCAATTTTAGAATAAGGCTGTAACGTAACAAAATGTGGAAAAAGTCGAGGGGTCAGAATACTTTTCGAATGCACTGTATACAGTACATCAGTTTTTTACCTTTTTTCAGTGAAACTGTGAGAATCCCCTAAAACCCAGAAAGAGAAATTATACCTAACCACTTCCCCTAATTTTCTAAATATCTGTATTTTTCTAAACTTAAAATCACAGCTTTTTAAAGTGTTTTTGTGGTGAACTATTTGTCAAATTGACTTTTAATGCTCAGCAATGGGACCTAGGAGAAGCTAAGGTGAGAGCCATGGGTTCAATTATGTGGTGGACACTGAGACACGGTAAGAAGAGAAAACTAGAATGAAAAAAAATAGCTGTGGAAATCGGTAATGTACTGTATCAAATGCAACTAAGCAAATAAGCTGTGTAATTCAATGGCACACTTTGAAAGAAAGTAAATGATAAGCAGAGAGTTCAATTTAAGTACTCTGCACAATCCAAACGATTTTCCTCCACCGACTCTCTTGTTTTTCTTTCTTCATTAAAGAGACTGTCGCTCCACATCTGTGCTGGAACGACTCACTGCCTTCGAAAACATCAGCGTAGCCATTTCTAATTTGTCGTTCCTTACACGTTATTTTAAACTTCACCAGCAGGCTCAAAGAGAATAGGGGGTAAGGAGGGTGGATTGGGCAAGGGATGGAGGATGACCCAAGGCAGTAATAAGCATCCAGTGCATTTCTTCATACTTGTTGGACTCCTCAGTAAGAAGGTTGCAGAGAGACATGTCCAGATGTTTATTGGCTTATCCCTCTGCTCACTGCTATGCCTTTTCAGACACAAACAAGTGGTCTTATTGCATATGTTAGTGTTTGAATTCCTCTATATTAGTCAAACAATGGGGCACGTGGCAATTGAATAACATCAAATGTAACATGTTTGTTAAATGTTTAGGTTGACGCTAATCACTTGCTGTTCACCCAAACGTGAAGTCCTAACACACACATGTGAAGGCTACAAACAGTCATCTAAAATCCTACAAGTCCCATTCCATTACCAGTGGAATTCAAGCCCTTGCCCATTGGCAATGTAAATAAAGTACATATAGGTGATGAAAATCCATACCCAGTCCTAGCGGTGAGCTGTGTAGAGTCAGTGCAGACATGTGCCTGGGTTTAAAGTTCCTGACCTGGCTGAGATACCCAGGGTCTGGCAGGTGCCTTTCCTCATCCCTCAGAGGATGTCGAGCTGGAAGGGGGCAAGCACTCGCTCTCCCAAAACTAAACGACCTGACCATAAGTGTACCAAGGGCCTATAATTTATTTGACATGGATGTCAGCTATACTTTATTATCCAAAAAGAAAATAACATTGAGGGTGGAGTGCTGGACTAATTCTAGAAGTGTGAGAAAACCGCATGCACCGCCAGAAGGCTTGACACGCGAGCTACATTCACCAGACACAGAAATCTACCTCACCTTGTGTTTTGTTAAATGTAATGTCAAGATGTAGATTGACGCCTAAATAGACATACCCAAAAGTAATTATTTATCATGAGCAGGGCCATAGACATTATATAATACCTATTAATGCTTATACAGTATTTCCACATTTCTGGTACAAATAGTTATAAATTGCTGAGGTGTTGTCACTTTTGAGGACACAAGCTCAAGTACACAGTACAAATATGTGACCGACCAACTTGATTCGGTCTTATGTAGCAAAATTTGAAATTGTGTTTTTTACATTGGATAAAAGAGACTCAGAGCTCGAAAATTGTATATCATACACTACAGCTGAAGAACAATGGGAAAGTATTTCAGCTTTGAAAGTTGATAAACTCATATCCTCATTTTTGAGAAAATGGCCATTGAATGTTTTGGTACCTACTGGAGAGCTCTTCTTTGTCTCATTCAGCATCGTTCACACTCTCTTAAGCTTTATCCCCACCCATCTTTTTAAGGGTTGATCTGAGCGTTCTGTCCTAACAACACCAGCTTGCTAGCTACTTCCAGAGCGTTGGTGACTGCAACTGTGCTGCTGGCAACAATTTACGCTTTTTTGCCAACGTTTACTGACCCCGGCCATATTCAATGGGTGTTGAGCATTCGTAAATTCGTCAGTTATTCTGCGCTCTGGCACACTGATGAGAGAGCTCTAAAATCAGAGTACACAGCCAGAGCGAATTTACCAAAGTTTACTAACGTTAGCTAGCTAGCTTACAGTACACTTTAACTTGAAATGAAAAGGACTTTCTGTCAAAATTTGAAATATGTAATATCTGAAAATGTAGTTAGCTAGACTATCTTACCCGTATACATGGAATGGACACTTCTCCCTGTCACGAATGCCATGGTTGCCCTTACTTAGTTTGGAGATGTAATCCGGAGACAGGTGTTTTCTCCATCTCTTTAGTTATCATACTGTAATTCCATTGATTTCAAAACTCGGTCCTTCAGAAAGTGGAGAGCAACACTTATGCAGTTCTACTACGCAATATATATATATTTTAAGCGCGTTAGACAGGATTACCTACACATACTGACCAGCTCAAATAGACAGAAGCTTGCTACATGGCAGACCAATCCGAACTCATCTCTCAGCATGTCCAGCCCACTCATTATCTCAGCCAATCAAATGGCTCTCCTGTTATGTAGTGACACACAACATACGCTTAGTTTCCTGAAACGAGTCACATGATATAAGAATAAAAATATGAAATATTGTATAACAAAACTGTATGAATAAGGCTTGACATGACATATGCTTTCTAAATATAGTACAATTACATTATAAAATGACTAACTATAAGATTTCACCTTCCTTATAACTTAAAAAAATTCATTTTTGTATCTTTAGTGTTAGAGAAAATGTGCACATCTTCTAACGGTCTCTCTTTTTATTAAAAGTTCTGCCCCCACCCTTCTGAACATCGGACAGAGCTCTAGCTTGGCTTCAGTGGTGTCATGCCCATAGGGGCACAAAGGCACGCGCTACCTCAAATTTGTTGTGTTTTTATTCCGTAGATGTTCAATGAATTACAAAAAAAAATGTAAGCCCATGTTTTATCATAATTATTTAAAAAAATATCTGTCAGAGGTATTTTGAGGAGGTGGCACACTGACTGAACCAGGGAAATGGTACCCCCCCTGTTCTCCCCAGTAAGTGGTTCCTTCCAAGAGCAAAGATATGCCTAGGCAGGACCCTACATACTCTAGTGAGTGAGGTAACGTCAGTGGAGGAGGGGAGTGAGTGTAGAGTGACACACACAGCGTTTGATTTTAATTTTAGCTGTCGGTGATGGGCAGGAGGTATGTTTGTAAATTAATTTGATCAAGCTATGTAGCCTATTGATTCCTTCTTGATGAATAAAGAAAACAAAATGTGTTGTTGTTTCTCTGTAATACTAGTCACCTACAGTAGCAATTTTATGAAGTTGGAAATTCAAAGACCGTAACCAGGTTTCCATCCAACCTTTTTATGCAAATAAAGTACGTTGGATAAAAAATGTCACGACAGGCCTGATGTAAATTTGTCGTTAAACTTTCCAAATGTCGTCAGAACAAAATACGCTAGACAATGTGGGATCTTTTTGTGTCTGGAAAATAAATGATGCGAGAAATGGCGGTGGAAAGAAATATTGCGCAAATATTTCTATAATAGCCATCAATATCAAAGTAAACTTGGAGTCACGCGATGCTCTGTTGTGTTAGCCCATTCTGTTAGCCTGACGACTCACACTAAATTCTTCTGCTGCTATGACATTTGCTACCGTAAGGTCCGTGGGCGTGGCGTAGCATTCGGCCGGAGCAAGGAGTGTGGGTAGCCAGGAAAATGTTGTGTGGTCCTCCCACTACGAAACGGGAAAGCATGCAGTTCATTAGACTATAGATGAAATAAGTTATGATAACTTTCACAGGGTGGTGAAAGTGCACGGTGAGCATGACGATCCTTTCCAGTACGCTTCGAAGGTCTGGTGACTTGCTCTTTTGTTCATAATAATTATCACGACTCAGGATATGACCTAGATGCAGACACAGGTGGCGGACAGTACAGTTCTCAATCATTTATTATAACACGGGGCAAAGGGCAGGTCGAGGACAGGCAAAGGTTTGAGTCAGGTCAGAGTCAGGCAGGTACAGGATGGCAGGCAGGCTCGGGGTCAGGGCAGGCAGAATCGTCAGTACCGGGAAAACTGAGAAACAAACACTTGAGAAACAGGAAAACGGGAAAGCACGCTGGTAAGACCTGACAAGACGAACTGGCAACAGACAAACAGAGAACACAGGTATAAATGCTCAGGGGATAACGGGGAAGATCGGCGACACCTGGAGGGGGGTGGAGACAAGCACAAAGACAGGTGAAACCGATCAGGGTGTGACAATAATCTCATCATGTCGGTAGCCTAACCGCACTGTATCTGCGAGCGCAGGTGCCAACCCCAGAGTGGGCACATTCGCTATATAACAAAAAACGTATTTAACTTGTATTTTTTGGTCAGTCCATGGGAATTTAACCGCAAAAGTTATTTTTATATGCACTACGTTATCACGCGGAGAATTTGTACAGATTTGATAAATATTTGCATGAAAATCTGTCGCCAGTTGGATGGAAACCAAGCTTGTGAAGTCAAATTCACTGTCTATGAATTCATAGACATTTTCCACTGTGAAATTCATAGACAGAGCTATGCATGCAAAGATTGGCAGACATTTAGATTGTTATTTACAAACTCAAATGACAATAAATAGATACACAACTGACATAAATTGCTTTTAACTCTTAGTTTATGATAGTATATACCAGTGTAGCAGTTGTACTAAACTCCAAAGGCATAAAAGTTCTTAAAGAATCCATGTGCATAATTTATTAAAATGACAATTAAACAGGTGAAGAGGTATGCTTAGATAACCTATGCAGAAAAATATACGTTTTTTTTTTAGGAATTGGCCTTTCATCTCAAATGTATCTTGTCCGTCAATGACAAACAAACAGTTTTTTGTTTCAAATGTATTAATTATTTTAGATTACTTTGATCAAGTTGCTATAAATCGATAAAACCACTCTCTCCTGCTGTGCTAGAAACTAAGGATTGCAGGCATGTACTTTGTCAGTGGCTGTGATGTAGCGTTCGGCCAGGATTTGATGGACAGTCGGAAGACATCACAGCTTCAAGTGGTGTCAGATTTCACAGCCTGAATCACACAGGCTGAAAAGATATACTCCCGAGTCTGTGAAATCTAGGGTTATCGCTGAATGCAAGCCATTTCGTAAAGAGAGAGAGAGAGAGGCCAGCTCTATCTCATTAGAGTCCATGTAGGGTTGAGCAGGTCATTGAATATACAGCCCCGTGACTGTCCCACCATGTAATAACGCAGAGGTTGTAATTCTGATATTTAAAAAAGCCACAGCTGTTTGATAATGTGGTAAAACCACAAGGAAATAAACTACTTTTAAGCTCTCTGGAAGGTGTACTGAGTTCAGGCAAGATTTGAATTTGTTTGATATGATTTTCCTCAGAATCCTTGCATTAAGAGTATGCACACATTTTGTTCTCTTTTGTATTTAAGCATGCATGGTGGTCCAATCACAGACGTGGAGAAGTGATGTGTTCTCTCTCTGGTTCTTAATGGAGTTGCATGCTGCTATGGACAGGTCCTCACTAGCTAACAGGACAAGGTCCTTCTCCGGACACACCTGAAGATGATTTTTAATAATTAGCCTTACATGGAACCAAACCGGCTGCGCGCGTACGCCATCGTGCAAACATTTATTTTGTCCACCTACACCAAATGCGATCACGACACGCAGGTTAAAATATCAAAACAAACTCTAAAACCAATTACATTAATTTGGGGACAGGTCGAAAAGCATTAAACATGTATGGCAATTTAGCTAGTTAGCTTGCACTTGCTAGCTAATTTGTCCTATTTAGCTAGCTTGCTGTTGCTAGCTAATTTGTCCTGGGATATAAACATTAGGTTGTTATTTTACCTGAAATGCACAAGGTCCTCTACTCTGACAATTAATCCAGACATAAAAACGTTCAACCGAATCATTTCTAGTCATCGCTCCTCCTTCCAGGCCTTTTCATCGTTGAACTTATATGGTGATTGGCACCTAAACTTTCATTGTATTACCACCACAACAGGCAACAGTTCGTCTTTCAATCACCCACGTGGGTATAAACAATGAGGAGATGGCACGTGGATACCTGCTTCTATAAACCAATGAGGAGATGGGAGAGGCAGGCCTTGATCTGCGTCAGAAATAGAAATGACTTCTATTTTAGCCCTTGGCAACGCAGACGCTCGTTGACGTGCGCGAGCAGTGTGGGTGCAATAATTGAATAACATAGATTCCTACATTTATTTTGCGACGCGAGAGGTGTAGTCAGGGTATTAGGGACTGGGAAGATCCTCCTGAACCCGGAGCTTTCCCCTCAGCATCACACAAGAGGGGCAACAGCGATGGTTCAAGATGGATCACAGCAATTGTCCCCGCATCAAAGGAAAGGCCTTGCCTAACTCTCAACGAGAGAACAGCGCAAGACTGATGTTCCCTCTTTCAACCTGGCTTGGTTCTATGTTGTTAGACATCTGAACTTTTCCGCTATGAATCTGTCAACGTGCTAGACTGCTAGACAGGCCGTTAGGTTTTTCAGGTTGTGGATCATGAACAGAGCCATGGTTTCTCCCTATAGAGTAATATACACCATGGGGCATAATTCATTAACAGTGACTTATAAAGTCCAGAGATTTTCCTCAATGTACTCACATGCCAAGAAAATGTGGGTCTGTAGTCAATCTAACCCAATTAGTCTTGTCATAGGTTACGCAACAAACGTTTTTAACAGCCAAACGAACATAAGCATTATATAACTACATACTAACAATACCCCCTGATGTGGAAGGAAAATAAGTTGGTCAGCTAAACAAAGCTTTGCCTCAGTGCCTCCAGTCAGGGGCAGCCAGAGCCGCCCGCAAAATAGTGTTTTTCACTAATGTCTACAGTTGGGCACAACGTGACTGTAATCAATGGTCTGATTTCTCTTTTTTTTAGCAAGGCTTTGATCATTTATAGTACAATATTTACACATGTATCTGCTCTGGAGATACACAGTAGAGTTGTGTGGGGTTAGATAACTGAGAACAGACAACACATGGAAAACACATGCTTTGCTTCCACCTCCACTCATGTCAAACCTGCAGAGCCCCTGCATAGTAATGAAGTATTAACTATTGTTAAACCTGCTCTCACTGTATCCTGCTACTGGTATGACATCAATAACACTTTGTGAGATTTGAAGGAGCTGCATCCTGCTACTGGTGTTAAAGGGGTTCCCTTCAATGTGGGTACAACGTGTGCGTGCGTGCGTGCGTGCGTGCGTGCGTGCGTGCGTGCGTGCGTGCGTGCGTGCGTGCGTGCGTGCGTGCATGTGTGAGAGAGAGAGCGAGAGGAGAAGAGGAAAAATGTAGTTGCACATTTGCTCAGGCATGCATTACAATGCACACATATAGTATAGTAGCTAACCAGTCAATAAACATGAGCGATAGGTTTAAATAAATCTACATTATGTGGGTGCAGCAGCTCACTTGAAATACTTGTTTATCCCACAAGAGAGGTCACCCTTGCCTCTCTCAAATATACATTAGTTCATTTCTGAAGAGGGCTGGTGTCTCCTCGTGCTCCTAAGGCATTCAAGATAACATCCCTTCAGAAACGTTTCAGAGTGCTGTTATAAACATCAGATAAATATAAACAAGTATTTATCTGATGGCAAGCATGGCTAATTCCAGATGCCGCGGGATTCAGAAGACGCACCAGATTAAATGATTTTCAGTTATCCCTCAAGGAGATGTCAGCTCCAGTCAGGTAACGTTCGTAACAATGGAGTGACTCATGTTAAAACTATAACATTCATATAGTGATGCATCTGGGATTGACCAGATGTGAAAACATGCAATACTACTGTTCATGGTGCACTGTATACGCCTGAAGCAGTATCACCATTCTAGGTTAACTGAATATTTCGCTGAGGATGAGAGGCAGAGAGCAATAAATATAAAATCAAACGCTTTACTCTAATTTAGTACTGTATGAGGCATACATCACTCAGTTTGATTTATTTTACAACCCCGTGTTTAAATTCACTCTGTCATCATTCTTAAACACTAATTGATACACTTTGTGGCACAGCTGGGATGCTGGTAGGATGTTCTGGTACCAACGTACTCATTTAATTGGATCTAATCTTATGATTGCAATAAATGTGTATTTTTTTACACAGTTCATTTTCAAAGTAGGTTTTAGGAGTCGTAGGAGTCCTGAATCACAAAGCCATCTGGCCATTTCAATGTTGTAATTACAAGGGTTTACAGCAGCATGGGTTCATTACATGCTCTGGATGGACCTAAGTCACTTAGTAATAAACCCTGGTATAGGGTTGTAGCGCCGTAAGATGTGGTTGACAGTAGAGGGGACATCTCTTGATCTGGCTTCAAGTCAGGAAACTCTCTATTAGCTTTTATAAACGTTCTGTGGTGCCGTGGAAATCTGACCATTATCGAAACCACCCGTGTGGTTTTGTAAAAGCAATTAGACAGTCACTGGTTGAAGTCATCCATCTTGACTCAGGTGGCCGACGAGATTCATCTGCGCTCAAAGCCACAGTGGTAGTTGAGTGGTAGTTGCTACAGACAGTTGCTACAGCGCAACAGCAAACAAATGCTCCCGTTATTAAAACGGACGTGCTCTGCAATTGGAAGGATTAATCAATATCCAGTGGATATGATTAGAGAACGCAATATTTAGGGGGACATCTTCCTAAATTTGAACCTGTCTCACAAAAGAATGGAAACATATGCTTTTACTTTTGAAAGACTGCTTACCTAGTAAACATGCACTCTGGTGAGGCTAATCTGGAAAATTATTTGACATAAATTACAATAAACACTGACCAATAACTAAATCACAAGACATTTTTCAATGTGCTGTGGCATTAATCAAGATACTCTTGCTGCAGTATGTTCGCTAAGGGCTGGATTCAATCTGTATCGCAGAAGTATCGTGGAAGATCCGCGTTATAGCTTGATTGAAATTGAAAGGCAATGTTCCCGCGTTCGCGGAGACTGCATTCACGGTAAACGCTGCATATGTTGGCTCAATCGGAAATTACCTTTACATTATTACGCAGATACGGCCCAAGTGACAATGGCTATGTACAACTGTACAATTCCTGGCAGGCATTGGAAAGTGCTAACACACCCCACAAATGCCCTCACCAAACTTAGGCACACACACACACACACACACACACACAACGCACACACACACACACACACACACACACACACACCACACACACACACACACACACACACACACACACCACACACACACACCACACACACACAACACACACACACACACACACACACACACACACACGCATACTCACACTTCTATGCTCTTCCTCTCTCTCTCTCCAATAATTTCAGTGTCTGATTCAGATGCAGTTCTGCTCCTCTCCTGCTCCTTGGCTGTGCCAAATACTGTCCTGGGTGCCATCTTTCACATGCACTCTGCATCCAGGGGACAAGTGTCCTTTTGTCCTCAGGCTAACAGGGAGCACTGCTACTCTCTGTGCCCTGTTAGAGATACTGCAAATAAGGGTCCCAATTTGGATTTAACTTAATGGCATCTCCGATGGATATTGAAAATGGTTGCATAGGGTCAGGTCCCCATAGCACATGCACTACCTGATCAAACAAAGTGGCACAAACAGAACCCAGCTCAGCAATATTATTTTGCCTCTGGCTGGATAGTCATTTCAATGCGGTGGGAGCCCTCAAAGAGCCCTCACACTGAACTAAACACTATTATTTGGCTGTGGGTGAAACAATGAATGCAAACTAGTCAAAGGGGGAGGGATGTTTGTCTTTCTCTGACAGGGCAACCAGATCCATGAGGTATTCATACCTACTCTCAACTTGCTCAATTTCCACATTATTTATTACAAGATTTAGTTGAGGTTTAGGGTTTAGTGAATGATTTGTCCCAAATACAATGCTTTTAGTTTTAGAAATATGTAGGACTGACTTATTCCTTGCCCCCCACTCTGAAACTAACTGCAGCTCTTTGTTAAGTGTTGCCGTCATTGCCGTCACTGTAGTAGCTGACATGTATAGTGTTGAGTCATCCGCTTTACTCAATGCCAGTGGAATGTCGTTAGTAAAGATTGAAAAAAAAGTAAGGGACCTAGACAGCTGCCCTGGGGAATTCCTGATTCTACATGGATTATGTTGCAGAGGCTTCCATTAAATAACACCCTCTGTGTTCTGTTAGACAGGTAAGTCTTTATCCTCAATATAGCAGGGGGTGTAAAGCCATAACACATACGTTTTTCCAGCAGCAGACTATGATCGATAATGTCAAAAGCCGCACTGAAGTCTAACAAAACCGCCCCCACAATCTTTTTATAATTTGTGTAAGTGCTGTGCTTGTTGAATATCCTTCCCGATAAACGTGCTGAAAGTCTGTTTGTTTACTGTAAAATAGCATTGTATCTGGTCAAACACAATTTTTTCAAAAAGATTACTAAGGGTTGGTAACAGGCTGATTGGTCGGCTATTTGAGCCAGTAAAGGGGGCTTTACTATTTTTAGTTTCTTCTTATTTTTATTCAGTTTAGTCACATGATTTCTCAATTTGCAATACATTTGTCAATCGGTTGTGCAACCAGACTTATTTGCCATTCCTTTTGCCTCATCCCTCTCAAACATAAACATTTTAAATTCATCATCAATCCAAGGGGATTTAAACATTTTTACAGTCATTTTCTTAATGGGTGCATGCTTCTTAGTAACTGGAATAAGCAATTTAATAAATGTGTTATGTGCAGCATCTGTTTGCTCCTCATTACACACCAAGGACCAACAAATATTCTTTACATCAACAACATAGGAATCACTACAAATCATATTGTATGACCTCTCATACACTATATTAGGCCCAGATATGGCTAATATATTGTGATCACTACATCCGATGGATCTGGATGCTGCTTTCAAGCAAATTTCTGCAGCGTTAGTAAAGATGTGATCAATACATATTGATGATTTCCTTCCTGTGCTGTTTGTAACTACCCTGGTAGGTTGACTGATAACCTGAACCAGGTTGCAGGCACTGGTTACAGTTTTAAGCTTTTTATTGAGTGGGCAGCTTTATTGAAAGCCATATGTTAACATGGGCTATTTTGAGCACTTTTCTTCTGGGATTCTTACTTGTTTTCATTGCTTTACTGGGAAGCTTAGCAGAAGTAGATATGCTCATGTTATTTATGTTAGTGCTGGGTGAGCTGCACAAAGTGGACTTCCAACTAGGGCACAATGCCTCAGTGCTAACAGTATTAAACTGGTTCATAGGCACATAGTTACTGCATACAATAGCTGTAGGATCAGCAGAGGCATTCAGGGCAGTTAGAGGTACATACATTAGGTTACTTACATTGTGTCTACCAACACCCCTGGTATAATGTACATTTGCTGAAGCATCATGACAACACAGCGTCACAATGGTAGTGGTGATTAACTGAGCTGGGCTTGGGTCATTGGTAAGTCATTGTCTCAACACATCCTTATAATGCTGTGAAAAGTGATTTGGGTGGATCCCATCCTCCTTTTAAGACGTGTTTTGTTTCCAAAAGGTATCGAAATTGTCCACAAAAGTTACACCCATTGAGCTGCAATAATCACGTAGCCAGTTGTGAAGAGAAAGAATCGTGCTAAAGTGTTCAATGCCACGATTCAGAAAGGGCACAGGGCCAGATATGATGGGTCTTTTATTAGTGTCTAGCAGAGAGTCAATCAGCTCTTTGAAATCCAGTTTCAACTGTTCAGAGCTAATGTCATAACGTCATTAAAACCCACATGGACTACGATAGAATCGCTATTCATGTCCTGACGTAGTGCATTCGGGAGCAGCTTAGTAATGTAATTTACTCGAGCTCTGTGATAGGACATTATTTTTGCACCAGGAATGGTCACATTCCTTACCATGGAGCTCCCCAAAATCATGGCTGGCGAGAAGGATAAGGAAATCCACCCACTCCCACGCTTCACAGGATTCAGAGAACCTTTTATGGATGGGCGAGAGGCAGGATAACTTGAGCTCGTTGCACCTTGTGAAGGCCTCCGACAGATGGAGAAGCCGGGATGGAAGGTTGCCAACATCAACTTCGAAATCGTAGGAGTAGGCACTGCGGCCACAGACACTGGTACCCTCACCGACGAAGGTGCCGGAAGATCAGGCTCCAGGACAGAGAAACTATTTGTTGTTTGTATTCGCTCCGGGCCTCTCGTTAGGAGTGTAGAGTTGCTTTGTGGGAGGCCAGTGTCTTCGCCTTCCACGGCTCGTGACATGCGACCATCGTTGATTACCTTGCTCCTCTTGCTGTGCTCCTTTGACTCTGCTATCAGATGGGGAAGCTCCAGGCAACAACGGCCAGTCGGATAACGACAAACAACAATGCGGAGATGCATCCAACAAGCGTGAACGCCGTCCAGTCACCGGCGTAGAAAAGGTAAGCATTCCACTCTGCGTTTTCCACAGTTTCTTACGTAGGCTGGCGACCTGCGTGATCAAGGGAGCCACCTCAAGCCTATAATCCTCGGCAAGCAAACAGTTTTGAAACTTTAAGTGATCCGGTTTGTCCCGAAACAAAGCGTAGTAGATACAGCTCCTACATCGCTGGAACCGTTCATTTATTTCTCCATAAAAAGAGGGCTCCATTGCAAAACTCATCTGGGACTAACTTCGTTAGTTTGATGGCTAGCAGCTTAGCGGCTCTGTCAAGCAGGCGTCAAACTGTCTGTTATACGGGATTCCGGGACAAGAAATAGCGGTCCTAGCTGTTAAAAGATAACATGTCAAGGAATCCACGCAAAAACAAGTTTGGTATTTATATTTAATGTTTTAGTCAAAAATAACAAGCCAAGTGTTTCCAGCATACAGTGTTCAGCTGCCGATGACGTCACAAGGGAGAGCCAACTGCCAAAGCACTCTTCATGAGAGTTTGACTGTTACGTCCGTCGTTAGAAGGAGACCAAGATGCAACGTGGTAGGCGTACATCTTACTTTTATTTAAAATGACACCAAAAAAACAAACGTAAAGCTCTGTACCACTAGACAGCAACTATACAAAGATAAGATCCCACAAACTAGGGTGGAAAACAGGCTGCCTAAGCATGATTCCCAATCAGAGATAACGATAGACAGCTGCCTCTGATTGGGAACCATACCCGGTGTAACGGCAGTCTATTTCTTCCTCCTCCTCGGACGAGGAGAGGCGAGAAGGATCGGAGGACCAATGTGCAGAGTGGTAAGTTTCCATGATTTTAATATGCACGAAAACAAGACACGATACAAAATAACAAACGAACTAACCGTAACAGTCCCGTGTGGCACAAACACTGACACAGGAAACAAACACCCACAAACCAAACGTGAAACCCCGGCTGCCTAAGTATGATTCTCAATCAGGGACAACGATTGACAGCTGCCTCTGATTGAGAATCATACCAGGCCGAACACAAAATCCCAACATAGATAAACACACAAAGACAACCCACCGCAACTCACGCCCTGACCACACTAAATAAATACAAAACAAGGGAAATAAGGTCAGGAACGTGACACCCGGCCAACAAAGAAATAGAAAACATGAATGCCCACCCAAATCACACCCTGACCTAACCAAATAGATAAATAAAAAGGCTCTCTAAGGTCAGGGCGACATGGACTTAATGTTTTAGCCTAAGGATGAGTCTGAGTTGCATTTCACAGTTAGTTTTACCCAAAATAATTGTACATTTTCAGTTAATAAAATTGACAATTGTTTATTTTAGATGATGGGTGTACTTTTGCTTGTATGCGTTGTATGCGTGTGCTTACTCTGACTGTCACCCTGATATTGGCTACACTATAGCTCAGCTACTTCAGTTTTTGATGAGCTGGAGCGAAGATACTGTGTCCCGGTGTTGTTGCCGTTCAGATGGTTATCAATATTAGTCATTTATTGGGTAGGATACTATCCTACTTTAAATAAAATCAAGGGAAGGAAAAATTGACCATGTTAGCTAACACCGGCGATACCATGAATACAGTGAATGCGCCAAGTCGCTGTCTGGCTTCATAACGTCCAAACTCTTGTGGTATTTCAATGGTAAATCTCGTCCCTAGCTGTATTCCAAAATAGTTTTGTATAGGCTATACTATATATGGTGTAGTGTGGCTATACTATACTTTGTATAGTGTTGGTATAGCCACACCTGTAACTACAAGTATAATTGTCTGAAATGTTTTGGTTAAATCACATTAGCTGGTGTTACAATCTGTAGCTTGTGTTGATGGTGTTGGAATTCCTCTTCATTTTAATCAAACATAGGGTCAGGCATAAGCTATGCATTGGTCAACAAAATCACTATTCAGTTAACCGTATAGGCCTATTTCCTACTCTTCGATGTTATCAGAAACTGACTAGTCATCAGTGGTGTAAAGTACTTAAGTAAAAATACTTTAAAGTACTACTTAAGTCGTTTTTTGGGGTATATTTACTTTACTATTTATATTTTTTCCAACGTTTACTTTTACATTCCTAAAGAAAGTAATGTACTTTTTACTCCATAGCTTTTCCCTGACACCCAAAAGTACTCGTTACATTTTGACTGGAATATGGTCCAATTCACACACTTATGAAGTGAACATCCCTGGTCGTCCCTACTGCCTCAGATCTGGCGGACTCACTAAACACAATTGCTTCTTGTTTGTAAATTATGTCTGAGTGTTGGAGCGTGTCCCTGGCTATCTGTCAATAAAAATAACAAGAAAATGGTGCAGTCTGGTTTGCTTAATATAAGGAATTTGAAACGATTTATACTTTTACTTTTGATACTTAAGTACATTTCAGCAATTCCATTTACTTTTGATACTTAAGTGTATTTAAAACCAAATACTTTTAGACTTTTACTCAAGCAGTATTTTACTGGGTGACTTTAACTTTTACTTGAGTCATTTTCACTTCGGTTAGCAAGGGGTTACCATGTTCCCTTTCTCATCTCAACTGTGCTCACCTAAAAATATCCTCCGCTGGTACTGGATCAAAGGGGGCAGCAACACCGACGTGAATCCCGCCCCGCGATTTAGCCTAATAGGAGGAGCATGTAGGCAACTCGACAGTGGAACAGAAGGCCCATGGTAACCACTTTAGCACAGAGGCGAGTGAGTGGGTAGGGTTTCAACCGTTCAGCGAGTGCTCTCTGGTGATCTCGTAGAGATAGTAGTCTAGAGCCGGTCGTCTAGGACACTGCAGGGCCGCTTTGAAGAGCTCATCAAATGGCAACGCTGAACCACACGGCAACTGAATAGAGCTCCCTTTCAAATAGGAAATGACTTATTGATTTATCCAAATCTACAGAATGCCTCACATGACTTTGATATAGACACTCACCTGAAGATAGTAAGGTGGTTGGAGAAGAAGACAGTTGCAACTTGCCCGAGGCAACCCCCCCCCCCCTGTCAAAAGTTAGGTCGTAAGGATTTCTATACCTTACGATTCGCTTTTCATCGTTCTCCCGATGAATATTGGAATTTCGTAGTGGATAAAAATCGAATAGACACTTACAACAAAAATGGAAGAAGATCAAAAGTGGGGAGTTGTTGATAAAAGTGTGCGGAGGACTTGCAGTGACCACCCTTGCAAAAAGCGTTTTTGGACGAATTGGAAAGATTTGTCCGGTATAACTGTCTGCATCGCATTATCTTTATTGTCTCTTGGATTTTGCGTTCTCGTTTACCTGAGGACCTCGGAGCTGAAGTCCAGGATACTAAACCTGGAAAAACAGAGAGATACGCAGCTCTCCGCGTGGATCACACCCGAGCAGGTGGAACCCGTTGTCTTTGGACGAATAGATCAGATTCTGGAAGAGGTAAGGGTTATGGACACATTATTCCATATGAAACACGTATTTATCCATATTCTTACTTTTTGTTCAAATGATACATTGAAAGTAGGCCTACTGTGTTGTTCAAATGATAATAGGTTATGGGAATTTAAAAAAAAAATACACACCTGTGGGGAAACAAGCTATTTAAAATGTATAGCCTATTTAATCATTCCGTTGGCTACGCTAATGAAAATATAAATTAAGCTACTTAAAAAATGTAGAATATGTATTTTGTTTACATGTCTTATTTTAAAGGGCAAGGATAGGATGTGTAGCCTACCCCGCATATTGATGTCTCTCACTCATTCCACAAGTGTTTGAAGCAGCGGCAGTTCCGATTGGTATTAGACCAGCTGCTCATGTTAACATGCACGAGAATATAATATCCAAAGTTCAAATAAGTTTGTTTATAATAGCCTACGTTTCAATTAAGAATTTAGTCTAATATATATTTGATATTTTATTTAATCACGTGCACTCTCAGTCTACCTGTGTTACCTTAATATCTTTCTTTTAACTTTTTGGATTGGATGTATTGTTTTGTATTGCTTAATGTACTGTTTGAGCTAGAAACACAAGCATTTCTCTGCACCTGCGATAACATCTGCAAATCTGTGTACGCGACCAATAAACTTTGATTTTATTTTGATTTTATTTGTATATTCCATGGATGAAAACGTGTATGGGCCGCGCGCGTCACGTCCATAGCACGCTGGCTTTAGTTCAAAGTCTATTTTTATCCCCAAATGTAAACCGAATGGCAGGATAATTTTCGTCTGTCTTTGCGGCATCGTCATGGTTTAGATAACAGGACTGTGAATGGCCCTGGGATCAAATCTGTTGTTTTAAAATGTGCTTTTCAACGCGCCCTTGCGCTGGCCACTTCCAGTCATACCAACAACCTCTTCTCTTGTGATTGAAGTCCCGCAGGGCCCCCTATCCCCCCCCCCCCTGTTTACTTTAGGCTACCTTTGTTGCATATCCCCCCCCAGCCCTCCACTTTTACTCGGGACATCATTGTAAATGCACTTATTGTAGGGACAGCAGTGCACCTCAAAGGGGTGCGTCAGAAGACTCCCTTTTCACTGCAATCATGGTCGCCACACTATTTTTAGGATACAAAATGTACATAGGTTTGTCTTTTGTTCATCGCGGATTTCAAGAATGTATCTGTGTTGTTTCTTTATCAGTTATTATCAGAATATGATCAGACTTGACATTTTGCATGTCTCAAACAGCTATGGAATCGTATATGTTTGATACCTTCCTTGTCCTTATTGCAGTTATTGAATATCTGCTATTGAGCATGGAGCTAGTGGGGTCCTATAAACAAGCTTACTCCAGTCTTGCTGGAGGTATTGTGATTCACCCCTTTGTTTAGATCTGTTTATATATATGGCCATTATTAATATGACGCAACAGCAGATGTGGCCGCTTCTAGCTGACTGCCTTCGCGTGTTTCTGTCCAGAACCTCCAACACTTTCTATTCATTTACTGCAAGTTGGAATCCTCTCTGGAAAATGTAAGCTGCAGAGGCCTAAATTATTTCCCACTATTCACATTCTGATTTGTAGGAAATATCTCATACATTTGTTGGATAATGTTTGTGGTTCATGTTTTTGTACTCTAATCTTTGTTGCCTGAATATATATGTTCTGCTCTCCATCTCTCTATTTCTCTGAAAAAGCACAGTACCTGTACACTAAATACAACAATTGGTCAAGTATTCTCCCACCTGGATAATGGCAAGAAAAAAATACTGTACAGAGTGCTGATGCCCTTGAATCTCAGCAGTCACATGTGACACGAAAAGGCTGCTGAAACCACGTCAATTGTCCGGTTGACAACCACAGACACGTTACATCTCACTGAATAGAGAAGTCTGCTGGGAGGAGGAACATAGGTAACGAAAGGACTTCAAACGATCAATATTAACCCAACTTGTACCATCACAGACATATTATTTCTTTAGTCTAGGAATTAATATAGTGGTGTCTTTACTAGCAGACTGACTTGAGAGTGATAACAGGTATCATGATGTGGATGGATGGATGGTGAGGAGTCCGACTCAGTTATAGTCCATACATGGCAGCTCAGGCTCTCGCTCCTTTTTGGTTTAGGGGACAGAGAAAGGGAGGGTAAAGAGGGGGGTACATTCTCCGCCTCTCTGCCTCCCCACTTTAATGGTAACCCGATGCCAGAGTTTTTGATCTGGTTTTAACATTCTATTTTAAAAGGATGACAAAACATTTTACAGTCCCAAAGTCAGATTAATACTAAGACCCTCTGACTTTGCTGCCCAGGGGCCCTGCTATGGAGGCACTATAGTGAGCGCTGTCCCCTTGCCCTGTCCTGTGGCTACATCTCTGTTACTGGACTGAGGGCCTTTGGGGCGTATTCTCCAAAATTCTGCTGTGAAACCTATACCCCACCTCGCATCTCGCTGATTTCTCTAACAGACGTGCCACTAACACATGGGTATCATCAATCACATGGTCTTGAATCGTTTAACACCAGGACATAAAATACGTGATTGATCCTTTTGTTCTCATCAACAATCGACGTGTTGTTTCCATGTGTCATTAAGAGATTCACCTCCACACTCTTGTTTGGCCTCTGTGAATTCTGATCCACCCCGGACCCAACGGACACACCAAATACCCGCTGGCATTGATTGTTAAATCAGCTGTAAAGGAACTTGGCCCTTGCCTTCTTTGCTTTCCGAGGGGCCCTAAATCAATTCACATCTACAAATCAAATCAAATTGTATTCGTCACATGCGCCGAATACAACAGGTGTAGTAGACCTTACAGTGAAATGCTTAATTACAAGCCCTTAAACAATAATGCAGTTAAGAAGAAAAAAGTGTAAAGAAAGTATTTACTAAATAAACTGAAGTAATCAATAAATAAATACAAATGGAAAAAAAATAAGAAAATGGGAAAAATAACAAATAATTAAAGAGCGACAATAAAATAACAGGATCGACACATCATCTGAGGCTGTGGTTGTTTTGAAATGACTTGGTTTCCGAAAGATTGAGATACAGTACAAGAGGAGAACTGTAAGGTGGTTCCATCATGCAAAAAGTTGGAGATCTCGTTCTTATCCACTTGTGTTCCACAGACCTCTCAGCCCTGATCCTTCCTGAGAACTGAACCTCTCACTGCTAAATCACTGTGAGAGGTTGAGCTCTGGTCTTGGCCTCAGCCCTGCGGTGCCTGGCTTTGACTCTACCAGATAACTTTACTCTGACAGAGCACAAAGGCGTCTCTGGCACTTCTAGAGTGTGTTGTTTTAATTTCCCTGATTTATTAGCACATGTTGCGTTTATCCCCACTACTCCGCTGGTGCTTTCTGCTCTCTTGAACTGCAGCATTAGGTAACATGCAAAGAGATGGCGGGTGGCTGTGTGCTCTGCGATGGTCTGGCTGCCCAGAAAACCACATCTAGTTTACACACTGTGTGGTGACAGACCAGCAGGGACCAGAGCGAGGAAACCGGGGCAAGTGGAACCCCAGAATCTGGACTGAAACTCACACGAGCTTGAACAGGGAGAAATGTGCGCTAGGCCTCTGTCAAGCCTGCGGAGGCCACTTTGTGGTTAATTGTTCACGTTAAACAGGCCAGTTTTAAGGTGACACAATGATGTGTTCAGGGGAAGTCAGAGAAATTTCAAAGAATTAATGTCTCTCAAGACTTTTGATTTTGCTACATTCGATTTGACACCTGAGGTGTATTGTTGAAAGGTCAGCATCTGGGTTTTATGAGTAGGGAATGCTAGGCACTGAAAAGAAGAGTGTTTCAATCAGTGGAAGTGTCACACCTGCTCCCGCTCTTCCCCCCTGGTGCTTGAGGGCGCCAGGCTCCCCAGCATTGCGCACTCCTGCCACCATCATTACGCACACCTGCCTTCCCCCCGTCACGCGCGTTAGTGATTTTTGGACTGACCTGGACTCAATCACCTCTGTCATTATATGTCTGGTTCCCCGCTCTGTACCCTGCTTCAGTAATTGTCGTTTGTCTTTGTTTACCGGTGTGCTGACACTGTTTCTGTTCTGTTACCTGTCTGTTCCTGATTAAATGTTGACTCCCCGTACCTCCTTCTCATCTCCGGCGTCGGTCCTTACAGGAAGACATTTTCTATTTCTACAGGAGTGGCTTAAACTGCATAGAAATAGCAGCTCACAAGTCATTTTTACTGTACAGCTACTGTGCTTTTCCAGAGCAATACAGAGAGATACAGAGCAGGAAATATGTATTCGGACAACAAAGCTTAGAGTACAAAAACATGAACCACAAACATTATCCAACAAATGTATGAGATATTTCCTAAAAATCAGAATGTGAACAGTGGGAAATAATTTAGCCCTCTGCAGCTTACATTTTCCAGAGAGGATTCCAACTTGCAGTAAATGAATAGAACGTGTTGGAGGTTCTGGACAGAAACACGCGAAGGCAGTCAGCTAGAAGCGGCCACATCTGCTGGACGTTTTTAGAAAGTTCTTGGGACGTTGTGTCATGGTCCCCAGGAGGTTTTTGTCACGTGATAGTCCCAGGTGTCCCAAGTAAAAGTAAAGTAATACAATGTAATGGGGGTTTTAAGGTAAGTAGTACGCTGTTCAGCTAAAATAGTGTAAAAGTCTTTCATCAATGACCGTATGATTACATTTGACATGATCAGTTTGTACTGACTTTTCAATATGACCCCACCTGGGATTTTAATTAAAAAACTCTGGATTTGGGGGTATAAGGATATTTCTGCTGTGCCACAAAGTCTGTAGAATTTCAGAAGTCTCCTACACGTTCATTACCTATGATGCATCTCTGCACGTAGCAAAATAGTACCACCTGCCCTGCTATTTAAGTTATCAGTTAATCTGACTATTCTCTTATTGAGTTAATTTACTTCTTTCAGCAATTTGAGTTTGGATTTTCAGTCTAGTTGTCTAATGTTGTTGGGGTATATTATTCTGTTTTAATGTTACTCCTGATGTCACGTTCATTGAAAGGATCGGACCAAGGCGCAGCGTGCGTAGAGTTCCACATTCTTTAATAGTGAAACTTACAACAAATAATCTAACAAACGTGCAGTATTGCAGTGCACAAGGCAACTATACAAAAACAAGATCCCACAACACAAATGAGGAAAATGGCTACCTAAATATGATCCCCAATCAGAGAAAACGATAAACAGCTGTCTCTGATTTGGAACCATATCAGGCCAACATAGACATACAAAACCCCCTAGACATAGAAAAACCCTAGACATACATAAACTAGCGTACCCACCCTAGTCACACCCTGACCTAGCCAAAATATATAGAAAACAGAGATATCTAAGGTCAGGGCGTGACACCTGAATTACTATGATAAATATACTAGTTTTTTTTCTGTGTATTTTTAACAGAGCTGAGATTTACTTTGAACAGCAAAGTGTAGGAATAAGCCTACAGGTGAAATCAGTCATTGATGCAGATATGGTGGCGTAGCAGGAAGTTTGTAAGGCTGTCAACAAAGAGGTTGTGAGTTCAAATCCCAGGTGAGAACATGTCAAATAAGAAATACTGTTTAAACGAACATACACAATGTAATCATGTACAGTACCAGTCGAAAGTTTGGACACACCTACTCATTCAAGGTTTTTTCTTTATTTTGACTATTTTCTACATTGTAGAATTATATTGAAGACAGCAAAACTATGAGATAACACATGGAATCATATCTTAACCAAAAAAGCGTTAAACAAATGTTTTATATTTGAGATTCTTCAAAGTAGCCACCCTGTGTAAAACATTTTTTTTTTTTGAGGCTGGAGAACGTTTCTTTGCGACCACCAGGTGCCGTCCCCGGTACAAACCGGAAACTAGACAAAACCTCCAGGGGACCACCACACAACGTCCTGACGACTTCAGGCGACCATTTCGTTCTAACGACTCATTTTCGTTTGCAGGGGCTAGAACATATCCATTCATTTTAAGTTGTTGAATTAAAGTTGATACCAAGACTTTTCCATGACCAGTTTGCTCCATTCCCGAGTCTGTAGTGCAGTATCTTGGTTAGAGATAGGAACATTGAGCTAACATACACCGTTCCTTTATTGTACCCGATGCTTAGAATTACTGAACACTCATAACTATAACATGTCAACTCCAGCACCTGTTTGAGGCCTTTAAACAGCACACTGACATGCCTCTGATAGTAAGTACTATGAATTGTCTTGACTGCTATGCAGTGGGACAGTACTGGAAATTCTTTCTGGGTTCAGGGTTGAAAAGCTATACTCTGAATTCATCACAGACTAATATTATCTTCCGTTTTTTACCCACGTGCAGAAATTGGCGGCTCGACTTCCCAAAACACGAGAGACCAGAGAAGCGCCGCATAGCTGTGTCTGTCCACCAGGTAAGCCTCTGTCCCACCCACTTCTCACCTCTTACCCAACACCCACACCTTTGACTGTTTCTAGCACACCCCTGCAGCTGTGCTCAGGTTTAATCAAGGGTTTTATCCACCGCGACTAATCTGTGCTGCTCAAATCCTGCTTTGGTTTCACCCCTCTGGGTGAGCTCAGTTTGCGCTGTTTAAATGGGTCACTACCCTGAGTACGTAAGCGTGGGAGGAGTGTAGGGTAGACGGTTGAGTACTGATAGTGAGATCCTCTCCTCAAGCCATTAGCTACCTGAGACTACCATAAAAGTAGCCAGGGTGCCTGTTTTTTTCTGCTTTCTTGTCAACTTCTTATGAAAATGTATTTGTATTTATTATGGCAGCAGCTACTCTTCCTGGGGTCCGGCAAAATTAAGGCAGTTATACAGAATTCACAACACACTAAGTGTGTGCCCTAAGGCCCATACTCCACTACCACATATCTACAACGCAAAATCCATATGTACGTGTGTGTATAGTGCATATGTTATCATGTGTGTGTATGCATGTGTCTGTGCCTATGTTTGTGTTACTTCACAGTCCCGCTGTTCCATAAGGTGTATTTTTACCTGCTTTTTGGAATCTGATTCTACTGCTTGCATCAATTACCTGATGTGGAATAGAGTTCAATGTAGTCATGGCTCTATGTAGTACTTTGCACCTCCCATAGTCTGTTCTGGACTTGGGGACTGTGAAGAGACCTCTGGTGGCATGTCTTGTGGGGTATGCATGGGAGTCCAAGCTGTGTGCTAGTATTTTAAACAGACAGCTCGGTACCTTCAGCTTATCAACACCTCTTACAAAAACAAGTAGTGTTGAAGTCAATCTCTCCTCCACTTTGAGCCATGAGAGATTGACATGCATGTCATTAATGTTAGCTCTCTGTGTACTTTTAAGGGTCAGCCGTGTTGCCCTGTTCTGAGCCAACTGCAATGTTCCCAAGTCCCTCTTTGTGGCACCTGACCACACTACTGAACAGTAGTCCCGATGCGACAAAACCAGGGCCTGTAGGACCTACCTTGTTGATAGCGTTGTTAAGAAGGCAGAGCAGCGCTTTATTATGGACAGACTTCTCCCCATCTTAGCTACTGTTGTATCAATAGTTTTTGACCATGACAGTTTACAATCCAGGGTAACTCCAAGCAGTTTAGTCACCTCAACATGCTCAATTTTCACATTATTCATTACGAGATGTAGTTGAGGTTTAGGGTTTAATGAATGATTTGCCCCAAATACAATGCTTTTAGTTTTGGAAATATTTAGGACTAACTTATTCCTTGCTACCCATTCCGAAAACTAACTGCAGCTCTTTGTTAAGTGTTGCAGTCATTTCAGTCGCTGTAGTAGCTGACGTGTATAGTGTTGAGTCATCCGCATACAAAGACACACTGGCCTTACTCAAAGCCAGTGGCATGTTGTTAGTAAAGATAGAAAAAACAAGGGGCTTAAACAGCTACCCTGGGGAATTCCTGCTTCTACCTGGATTATGTTTGAGAGGCTTCCATTGAAGAACACCCTGTGTGTTCTTTTAGACAAGTAACTCTTTATCCACATTATAGCAGGGGGTGTAAAGCCATAACACATACATTTTTCCAGCAGAAGAATATGATCAATAATGTCTAAAGCTTCACTGAAGTCTAACAAGACAGCCCCCACAATCATTTTATCATCAATTTCTCTCAGCCAATCATCAGTCATTTGTGTAAGTGCCGTGCTTGTTGAGTGTCCTTCCCTATAAGTGTGCTGAAAGTCTGTTGTCAATTTGTTTACTGTGAAATAGCATTGTATCTGGTCAAACACATTTTTTCCCAGAAGTTTACTAAGGGTTGATAACAGGCTGATTGGTCAGGTATTTGAGCCAGTAAAGGGGGCTTTACTATTCTTGGGTAGCGGAATGACTTTAGCTTCCCTCCAGGCCTAAGGGCACACACTTTCTAGTAGGCTTAAATTGAAGATGTGGCAGTATCGTCCGCTATTATCCTCAGTAATTTTCCATCCAGATTGTCAGACCCCGGTGGCTTGTCATTGTTGATAGACAACAATCCATTTTTCACCTCTTCCATACTGACTTTACGGAATTCAAAAGTACAATTCTTGTCTTTCATAATTTGGTCAGATATACTTGGATGTGTAGTGTCAGTACTTGTTGCTGGCATGTCATCTCTAAGTTTGTTTATCTTGCCAATGAAAAAGTAATCAAAGAAGTTGTCAATATCAGTGGGTTTTGTGATAAATGAGCAATCTGATTCAATGAATGATGGAGCCGAGTTGTCTTTTTTCCACAAAAAATTGAATTTAAGGTGCTACCAATCTTTTTACTATCATTCTTTATATCATTTATCTTTGTTTCATAGTATAATTTATTTGTATTTAGCTAAGGCAAATTATTTCTTAATTTGCACTACATTTGCCAATCAGTTGGGTTGCCAGACTTATTTGCCATATCTTTTGCCTCATCCCTCTCAACCATGCAATTTTTCAATTCCTCATCAATCCAAGGGGATTTAACAGTTTTTACAGTCATTTTCTTAATGGGTGCATGCTTATTAGTAACTGGAATAAGGAATTTCATAAATATGTCAAGTGCAGCATCTGGTTGCTCCTCATTACGCACCACAGACCAGCAAAGATTCTTTACAACATATGAATCACTACAAAACTTATTGTATGACCTCTTATACACTATATTTGGCCCAGCCTTTAGAACTTTGGTTTTCCTAGATATGGCTATTATATTGTGATCACTACATCCTATGGATTTGGATACTGCTTTAAATCAAATTTATGCGGCATTAGTAAAGGTGTGATCAGTACATGTTGATGATTTCATTCCTGTGCTGTTTGTAAATACCCTGGTAGGTTGACTGACAACCTGCACCAGGTTGCAGCCACTGGTTATAATTAGATTTTTTGTTGTTGAGATCCAGTCAATATTGACATCACCCAGAAAATATACTTCTCTGTTGATATCACATACATTATCAAGCATTTCACACATATTATCCAGATACTGACTGTTGGCACTAGCAGCTTCCCACAAGAATGGGCTTTAGGTGAGGCAGATGAACCTGTAGCCATACTACTTCAACAGTATTTAACATTAGATTGTCTCTAATCTTAACAGGAATGTGGTTCTTTATATAGACCGCAACACCGCCCCCGTTGGCATTTCTGTATTTTCGGTAAACGTTATAACCATGTATTGCTACCACTGTATTATCTAAGTGAGTTTCAGAGATAGTCAGAATATGAATGTCATCTGTTACAAGCAAGTTATTGACTTCATGGACCTTGTTTTTCAGGCTGCATATGTTAATATGGTCTATTTTTAGCACTTTTATGGGTTACTTGATTGTTTTTAATGGTTTACTGGGAAGCTTATCAGAAGATGACTTGATAGTGCAGGATGAGCTGCACAAAGTGGTCTTCCTACTAGGGCACACCGCCTCAGTGCTAACAGTGTAACTCTGGTTCATAGACTCATGATTACTGCATACAATAGCTGTAAGATTAACAAACGTATTCAGGATATTAGGGGGACATAAATTAAGTTACTTACATTGTGTCTGCCAATGCCCCTAGGATAATGTACATTTAATGCAGCATTATGATGACTCATTGACACAATGGTAGGGATTAACTGAGCTGGTCTTGGGTCATTGATAAATCATTGCTTCAACGCAGCTGTAGGGAGCACCCCCCTATCCACATCGACGGGACAGTAGTGGAGAGGGTAGTAAGTTTTAAGTTCCTCGGCGTACACATCACGGACAAACTGAATTGGTCCACCCACACAGACAGCGTTGTGAAGAAGGCGCAGCAGCGCCTCTTCAACCTCAGGAGGCTGAAGAAATTTGGCTTGTCACCAAAAGCACTCACAAACTTCTACAGATGCACAATCGAGAGCATCCTGTCGGGCTGTATCACCGCCTGGTACGGCAACTGCTCCGCCCACAACCGTAAGGCTCTCCAGAGGGTAGTGAGGTCTGCACAACGCATCACTGGGGGCAAACTACCTGCCCTCCAGGACACCTACACTACCCGATGCCACAGGAAGGCCATAAAGATCATCAAGGACAACAACCACCCGAGCCACTGCCTGTTCACCCCGCTATCATCCAGAAGGCGAGGTCAGTACAGGTGCATCAAAGCAGGGACCGAGAGACTGAAAATCAGCTTCTATCTCAAGGCCATCAGAATGTTAAACAGCCACCACTAACATTGAGTGGCTGCTGCCAACATACTGACTCAACTCCAGCTCACTTTAATAATGGAAATTTATGGGAAGAGAGCATTTGCAATTGAGAGAGCAATTGATAAAAAATGTATCACTAGCCACTTTAAACAATGCCACTTAATATAATGTATATGTATATACTGTACTCTATATCATCTTCTGCATCTTGCCATCTTTATGTAATACATGTATCACTAGCCACTTTAAACTATGCCACTTTTGTGTTTACATACCCTACATTACTCATCTCATATGTATATACTGTACTCGATACCATCTACTGCATCTTGCCTATGCCGTTCTGTACCATCACTTATTCATATATCTTTATGTACATATTCTTATCCCTTTACACTTGTGTGTATAAGGTAGTAGTTGTGGAACTGTTAGGTTAGATTACTCGTTGGTTATTACTGCATTGTCAGAACTAGAAGCACAAGCATTTCGCTACACTCGCATTAACATCTGCTAACCATGTGTATGTGACAAATAAGATTTGATTTGAAATGCCAAGATGATTTGGATGGACTCCGTCATTCCTGTAGAGTATCTTCTGTTTCCAGAAGGTGTCACGTTCTGACCTTTATTTTCCTTTGTTTTGTCTATATTTTGTATGGTCAGGGCGTGAGTTGGGGTGGGCAGTCTATGTTTTGTGTTTCTATGTTTAGGTTTCTGTTTCGGCCTAGTATGATTCTCAATCAGAGGCAGGTGTCGTTAGTTGTCTCTGATTGAGAATCATACTTAGGTAGCCTGGGTTTCACTGTTGGTTTGTGGGTGTTTGTTTCCGTGTTAGTGTTTTTTCACCACACGGTACTGTTTCGGTTTTCTGTACATCGTTTATTGTTTTTGTATTTCAGTGTTCAGTTCGGTTTTAATAAATCATCATGAGCACTTACCACGCTGCGTATTGGTCCGATCCTTGTTACACCTCTTCAGAGGAAGAAGAGGACGACAGCCGTTACAGAAGGTGTCAAAGTTATCTATAAAAGTGACTCCAGCAGAGCTACAATAATGTTTTTGCTAGATGTGTAAGGCCAGTAGCCTGCTGAATCTTTCACACCCGCGGCCCAACGATGGTACTGGACCTGGAATGATTAGCCGTTTTTTTTTGAGTCTTTTAATGATAAAATCAGTTCTTTAAAATCCATTTTCAGATGTTCCGAGCTAGCCCTCCTGATGTCGTTTGACCCCACATGGACAACGACAGTGTCAGCTCCCGGCATCTGTGGTAGTCAGTCGGAAGCAGCCTTGTGATGTCCTGTACTCGTGCTCCTGGGTAGCACAGGGGTTTTGCCTTGGGAACCGAGATGTTTCTCACCATAGAGCTGCCTATGATGACAGCTGGCGATGTCAAATGGGCCGGTCTTTGGCTTCACGATGACAATGAAGTAGTCAAAAGCACAAACAGATCTGGAACCAGGCTACCATATATGGATCTTTAAAGGCCCAGTGCATTTAAAGTTCTGTTTTACCTTTGTATCATATTGTACAACAGCTGATGAGGCTAACACTGTAAAAGTGTGAAAAAAAGTTAGCAGTGTTACATCCTGATAGTTGCTGGTCGAAAATGCAATCGAAAGACCTTCTAATCAGCGTGTTTCCATGGGCCGAAGTTTAGACTTTCCTGGTGACATCACCAGTTAAGAACATTTTATTGGTCAATTGCAGACAAAGTCCAACTGAAATTTGACTTCTGCTTTTAACCCCTCCAAAAGACACACATGCATAGGTTTTGGAGAGGTGCAGGGGGCTGCCACACTGGGAGCTGTTATTGTGGGGGGTTAAGTGCCTTGCTCAAGGGAACAACGGCAGGCAATGGCCTCTAGGATTTGATACCAGCAACCCTCCGGTTGCCAGCTCACTTCCCACCACTTCCCGAATTGTCAACTCTCCGGTTGCTGGCTCGCCTCTCTCCAACCTCTCGACTACAGTACCTGCCGCTTCTCTTGAATATTGGTTAATAGACCAATAACAAAGAGAGTTCCAAACCTCTCTGCCAATAAAAGCAAGTTTTAAGTTTCCCCTCCCCACTCAGACCACTCCCAGACAGTCCTAGCAAAAATTTTGCTTGAGAAATAGTTTTTTGATAAAAAGCTATTTTTGTCCAGAAATTATTTGATATTGATATAAAAATGGCTGCATTGGACCTTTAAAGTTCTCTAAAAGCATAATACTGCAGTGAGGTTTTTTGCATAACGGTGTTGCTATAGCAACGTTTCATTCAACGTTTCTCTTTCTAAGTGTGGTATTGAATTGACTTACTTTATTTTTTCCAGAAGAATGACAAGTTGGATAAGATAAAGAGAACAAGAGTAAACACATGAACAGCAACATTCACACATGACAGATGCAAATGCTTACAAGGTATAAACAAGATCATTTCATTAAAGAGACGTGCTATACGAGATAAACATATATATATATATATAAATATGTATATAAATATATTTGATTGCGGTCATTCACTGTACTTTGGTTGTCAATGGGAACAGTGTGCAACACCCATGCCATAAACGGATGATGAGAGAAGGACTTTAAATTAGGTTGCTCTCAGCTGCTTCATAACACCCTGTGAATGTAATGACACTTTCGTGATTCACTGGTGATTGATGTTGTGTACTGATAACTTGTTTGTATGGGCTTCTGTTGTTGAAATTGTGTAACCGACAGCCATTAACGATACAAAGCAAACTAAACAAACACTAAAGACGTCACGGCAAGGTTGGAGGGGGAAAAAACAAACATGATCAAAGCAAGTAAGGGAAGATTGTATTGATGCAGTAGCTGTGGCACTGCCGCACAATACAGGATTGCTTGTCTGAGTTTTAGGAGGGGCGACAGATGCAAGGATCCAACAGTTTTCACTGGTATATACTATGTGTACACTTGATCCTGTACATGCCAAATATTGCCCTCCTTTTGCACTTGTGCCCTCAGGCTAGCTTCATAATGACGACAGGTGTAGGTGTATTTCGGGCACAGTTGGCGGTGGTCGGCAGCGCAGGCGTTTTGTATCACATTGGGTAATGGTGCAAGCTGGTGTGACGAGGTACCATCATCAAGGCATTCCTAGGCAGGGACGACAGGGCACGACAGCCCACTGATAACTAGCCACATCCTCTACACAACTAACCCTATAGTTAAAGTATGAGTGGATTGAAATGAACAGCAATGAACTGGCAACAAATCGTGTCTGTCTTTGTTCCATTAGAAAAAGTATGCCACAGAGAGCTTGCACCTTTGGCGCCAGTTTGTTAGATTAGTACCACATATTCTGGAACATACATTATCTTGGGCTGTCGGCCAAGCATGAAGCATTGTGTCTGACAAATATAAACTTGTGTCTGAAAAGGTTTTTCAGTCACCAAGCCCACCTGTTTCTCAGCTGTCAGTCATTAAGTAATTAGGTAGTGAAGAGTGTATCTGTGTGTTTGTGTTTGTGTGTGTGCGTGCCTGCATGTGTGTGAGTGGGCCTAAGCGGAACAGGCCTGTGAGAACCAGTGGAGGTGAGAGCGTACACACATTAGTGCTAATTTGTCTTGTCTGTAGGATGTCAGGGTCTTAACTGACCGGTAAGTGTCTTTGGAGGTCCCGTAAAAACCAGTTAAGGTGGACCTGCTGTCAGAGCTTCTGAGAGGAACCCTTTCTTTTCAGGTGTGAGAGCCTTCTAACTGGGAGACTGTTTTGGTAGTTCCTGGTCACACACCTCAGAAACAGGCTCTTAAATGTACATCTGAGGCCTCGTTTCATTTTTTAGAATTTCTCTAAATGTATGTTTTCTAAATATTTCAGGCTAACCTTTCCTGAATATACTTCATGAAACAATTTGCCTTCGGTTTTTGGCTGTCAGGGTATGAAGACGACAGTTCCAAATGCCATCTTAGCCTGAAGAACTCAAGTTTTCCTTAGGGCAGGATCCATACTGTTCATCAACTGTCCCCCCAACATGCACCTCTCTATAAATAGCCCCTTAACAATGACAGAGGTCCCGGTTCGGTTCAGCATGGCAGGCTGCCCTCAGGACAATGAAGCAGTGCATTGTCGGATATGTGTATGTATATATGGCTATACAGTGCTCCCAGTGTCTACCTGGCCTCTGCCAATCAAGGCGGAACACAGTGTTCGTATGGCTCCGATTAATTTGTTTATTTTCAGTTCCCGGCGACAAGGTATAGTAAGCCCTCCCCTGTTCCTCAAGAGTCCCTGTACAGACACAGGAACCTAGGCACCTATTGTTCAATAAAACAGAGGAGGCGTTAGATGTTGAAAGGCTGGTTTACGTAATGGTCGCTGTAATGCCTTAAGAGGAACGCTTTTGTCCTGAAGAGCTTTCCAATTGTCCCTCAAAAATCAACAGATGTAGTATTTGATTGATTTCGACCTTGTCAGCTTTGCTTGACTGAAATGAACTACGGTTGGAACATTGTAAGTCTGCATAGTGTGGTGTTGAGTGGATGTTTTTATCTAGGGTCGGTGTGTGTGTTTCACTTGAAGGACATTAGGTATTATTCTGAGCTTGACATGTTTCATGAGAAGCTGTGAAAATGTACCTCTCTCTAGGACATGCTAAACAGAGCTGGGTAGTTAGCTAGCATGCTTTACACATTTCAGTTTTCCTTTACACTGTGTCATGATTATAGACATATTTTTATAACAATTTGTGACACAACTCAATGCCGTTATAACACTGATGACTCTCTAATGTTGTTTCATAGCAAGTTGCCAGATATAAAAAGTCAGACATGGTCGTTGGTTGAGTTGTGCTTTTACAGCTGCATTGCTTGCTGTTTGGGGTTTTAGCCTGGGTTTCTGTACAGCACTTTGATATATCAGCTGATGTAAGAAGGGCTATATAAATTAATTTGATTTGATTTGTGCCCATGAACCGTCTGGGTATGCAGAGATGTGTACTGTACATCCCTGAGTTTGTAATAAGCGTCACATGCTGCCATAGCTAAACATGGCGAGGGGGTGAGTAAGACCCTCTATGTGTCACCATTCAATTACCTCATGTTAATGGTCACATGTTGACCAATGCCAAATAGAACGACAGTCATATTCTTAGCAGCATGGATTATAGTATTTCACAAAGCCTTGGGCTCGAGGACTGTTGTTTTGGTTGGCTGGAAATCAGACATGCTTAATGGCTTGGATGTTTGTGGTTTTTATCGAGAGGTGAACCATATGTAATAGATATTGAAAATGTGTTAGCTGAACTGTTGTTCATAACTCGGGTGAATTGATTATCACATTAAAGTCCACAGTTGCATAAATCAGGGATTCTTGAAAGATGGGAAAATATTCTACTATTCTTCACACTATTTAAAAAAAAAAATGTATCTTTCGAAAGAACAAAGTATCAGCTATCACACCATGTAAAGTAATTGTAAAAAAAAAAAAAAAAAAAAAAAAGATAAAATGCAACCAACTGGATTTATGTAAACTCCGTCAGACACCATAAAAGGCATTTAATTTGAACATGTATTGTCCAACGAGTGTTTAAACGCTTTGATTGTTTATTTCTAATATTAGATTATTCAAATATTTAATACAAATCTCTCAAACTTCTTTTTGTTTTATTTCACAGCACTATATAATGCTCCACATAATGCTAATTTCGTTAGCATTTTGCTATGTTTTTTAAGATACAGAACATTAAAAAAAACATATAAAGAAAACATTATCCCTTTGATCAGCAAATACGTCAATAGTTTAAGCATACAGTATGTTGCAGAACGGTGATTAAAATGTTTTTTTTCAGAATATTTACCCAAAAAAAATACATTTTAAGGGGGTTAGTTTATTTTAATGCATTTTTGTCAACTCCCTAAAATATCAACTTCATCATCTTTTTGTCTAACGTTAACTCCATCAGAGTGCTGAAAGAAAGGTTATATTTTTATTGGGGATTTTCAAATGAATAATTTTCTATATTTTACAATTGTTTGTGCTGAACAAAAATATGTGTGTTTTGAGTACTTGTTGTCAGTATTTGGATATCCTATTTTAATCTATCGGGGAGATGGAGTTGACAGTTCACGGCTGTGACCCTAGTGATTTCAATATTGTTTGTTTAAATCTATCGACGCTACAGTTGTACTTTTGTTGTACTACATGTAATGAAGACATGAAGAAGGGGTCCTCATGGTGTGGCTGACCCTGTTCATTCCTGATTCATTTAGGATTGTATACAAATCCGATGCAATTGATCAAATCTCTGGACATATTCTTTTGGAATCAGTTGAGAGATATATTCTTCAAAGTCAGAGAGGGCTATTGCAAGAAACTACATACGATCCTTTTCAGTTAATATTCATTATTGCCCATTTATTTTAATTAAAAAAACACATTTTTGGAGAGTTTGAAATTGGGATCCTTTGCTCCGGACAAGAGCATTTCCGGGCATAGAGCCGACATGGAAATGTATTATATTGAGAGAAAAAAAATGAAAGTTCCAAAAGCAAATCTTTCCCCTTATAACATTCCCCTAAATGTAATCTTTAAACTCAAATAATGCAACCCCCCACCAAAAAAATGTCAACTATGAAAATAAAGTTTCCCTGCTGGACAAGGATTGTCCCGACTTTCAAGAGTCCCTGAGATATGATTTTTTTTATATGAAAATAAAACTTTCTCAAAGGTATAGGTAAATGTATAGGTAATTCAAGGAGAGATGGTCATAAACATGACTATACTGTGAGATGATCTTGGTAACAATGAGAGGGACACCGGGAAGAAACTTTCATTAACAGTGCTTACATTGATATCTATGCCATCAGAGGAGGCACGGATAGAGAAATTGTGGCTTTGTGCATATTTGTAGCAAATGAATGACATTCATATAAAGGCCTATTCATATTTTGCACCAAATTAATACAAGTAACTAATAATCTGTCAAAGTGTAGGAAAATGTATGTGACAGGGAGATTGATCCAGGCCCATGTTGCCAGAGTTCGACTCCAGAGTTGACTTCAATCAACACATTATTGGCCGACAAGCTGAGTGGCACTTTCTTGGATCTAACATCAGGAAAAGAGAAAAGAGAGAGAGAGCCCACCCCCCTCTTGTCAATTGCATTTCCGCTTCACCAAAGAAGATAACTCCCTGGATTTAGCTACTTTGTGGCCTGATATCACAGAAGTGACCAACATTGAGCTAGGAGGGAGGGGAAGAGTGAATGGGAGGCTGAAGGGGGATGCGGGGGGGTCTATCTTTGGAAGAGCATGTCACTGGCACTGGTTGGACAACTTCCTGGGACAGTTAGGCCAGAGTGGATCTATCCTCTCCACATTGCTTTGGAAAAGGGCAGGGTGCGAGCTCACATCCCATCCATCTGGGAGGATTAATCCCGGGGAATGGGGGATAGCAGGTAGGGGGCAGGGGATAAAGGCCTTTAATACCTGCTGCCCGAGAGGGAGGAAGAGGGCTTTGACAGTTTACCTGGCAGGGGTCCGAGGGGAAGCCATATGCAGGGACAGAGGAGAGTGTAATCAGAACCCCCTGCCAAAGAGCTGGCAGCTTTGCATGGTTGGCAAAGCGGACCCCTACTCTACCCCCTCTGCCCACGCTACCCACAGAATACTGGGCAATGAAGGAGCCAGCCAGGCAGGCAGGCGCTGCCACCCACAGGCCCTCATACAGCCACCATCTGGCCTGAGGCTGGGCATGTGGACACACACAGCACTGCATGACACAGGCAGAACTCTCTCCAACAACGCTTGTTCTCCATACGCACAATAGCCGAATTCTTTATTTCCCTTCGAATATTATTATTTTGTTTTACAATATTTAGTGATGGTGTATTTGAATGAATGCATTTTAAAGTACAGTTTTAAATACAGATTTTAAATGCACATCTTGTGTATCAAAATGTGTCAGTGTTATGAAGACAATCCATTCCCTACATTAGCAGTGAAAGAGTTAATCCCGTGCTTGTCCATCAATCTAAATTGGACCTGGTTCGAGGAGATGGACCACTTGAGGAGACTACGCTATGTGTAAACATTATGACTTTTTTATTGCCCAAGGTACAAACACTTGTCAGAGTGGCTCCAGTGCTGGTTTCCCTTTGAGGATTGTGGCGCTCATTGGCCAACTGGCACGCTGGGCACTCAGAGCATAACCATAGCCTGCTTGCTGACAGATCGATGCATCACCTAGCATCGGATCAAAAGAGAGCTGGGACTGGGATGTTTGTGCGTGTGTGTGTATGTGAGAGGGAGAGAGGGAGACAGAAAGCAAGCAAGAGAAAGTAGGAGAGAGAGAGAGGAGAGACAGGGAGTGAGCACACACACACACACAGCAGCTAAATTAACCCAGTGCAGTAAAGCCAGTTAATCCAGAGCCTCTTTTTTTATAAATACTCTCCCTGCAGATGATAATGTAGTTCAACAAGATCCCTGTTGCCCTTGTAAACTGAGGTGGGGGTGAAGAGGTTGTGGGGCTGGTTATTTAAGGAGTCCCCAAGTTCACCTTGACATCTCTGCTGACAGGAAGAGGGGCTGGCGGATCCCCTTTCTTCGCCCATGATTAATTTTCAGCACAGCTGCCAGTGTGTGGCCATACTTGGAGAGGGCTGTTGCCTGCTGCAGACAGAGAAAGAGAGAGAGAAAGAGAGAACTGGGGAGTGGTCTTATGGGCACAGAAAGAAAGAGAGGAAGAAGAGAGGTGATGACTTAATAAGGTAGATGAGGTAGAGCACAGTAGAGCTAGCTGGCCATCTGGTTTCTAACAGTCTGGTCCTGACCAAAGAGCTTGCTGCCACCTGATCCCCCTCCCACTGGTCCAGCTACAACATAATTCACATCCTAAACGTGTTAGCATCTTGTTTGTTGAACTTTCACAGCTAACTATTCACGTTCCACAAAAAAAAGAAAAAAAAAGAACAAGAAACGCCTTTATGGGCATTTGCCTTCCTTCCTGTTGTTTCCGTTTTGAATTTGAGAAAAGGTTGCGCTAATATAGAGAGTATGCTGTCTGCAATGTGTATACTGGATGCAATATCGAAAGTTTTTCTTCTGATATACAGTGCCTTCAGAAACTTTTCACACCCCTTGACTTTTTTCCCACATTTTGTGTTACAGCCTGAATAAAAAAATGTATTCAATTGAGATGTTGTGTCACTGATCTAACACTTTACTCCAGAATGTCAATGTGGAATTCTGTTTGTAGAAAATGTTAGAAATGAATACAAAATGAAAAAGCTGAAATGCCTTGAGTCAATAAGTATTCAACCCCTTTGTTCTGGCAAGCATAAATAGGTTCAGGAGTGAAATGTGCTTAGCGCATCACATAATAAGTTGCATGGACTCATTATGTGTTCAATAATAGTGGTTAACATCGGCAAGGACTATGGAGTTTTTTATGATAAAAAGAAATGGAATAGAGCTAAGCACAGGCAAAAATCCTAGATGAAAACCTGGTTCAGTCTTCTTTCCGACAGATACTGGGAGACGAATTCACTCTTGCAGGACAATAACCTAAAACACAAGGCCAAATCTACACTGGAGTTGCTTACCAAAACAACATTGAATGTTCCTGAGTGTGCTAGTTACAGTTTTGACTTAAATCTGTTTGAAAATCTATGGCAAGACTTGAAAATGGCTTTCTAGCAATGATCAACAATCAATTTGACAGAGCTTGAAGAATTTTAAAAAGAATAATGGGAAAATATTGTACAATCCAGGTATGCAAAGCTCTTAAAGACTTACCCCCAAAAGACTCACAGCTGTAATCGCTGCCAAGGGTGTTTCTAATATATGGGGGGCGGTATTTTCTGTAGAACAACAATTACATTCATTTTAATCTCACTTTGTAACACAACAAAATGTGGAAAAATTCAAGGGGTGAGAATACTTTCTGAAGGGCACTGTAAATACCAGTGAATCAGACACGTACTGAATTAGGACTTGTGCTATGTACATATAGATATATACATATTACAGTATGTATCCACGTTCACATTGTGTTTTCAGTCGGGCATGTTGTGTGAATTGGCTTTAGGAAATGCATGGTCATGAGTTGGCCTCCAGTGAGCACTAATTTGTGCTTTTACAAATACGAGCATGATAGTGAATACATAGAGGTGAAATGAGATGTAATTCAAACTGGCCTCCAGGTTCCACCTATGAGCCACCAGAACAATTATAGTTAGCCTGCTTTGGATGGAATGCAGTGGAGTATGTCTGACTGTCTTGGCATGGAGAAGTTTAATCATGGGTAGAAAACCCAATACAGTACAATGCCATCCTGCTGCGGTGACCCTAGAGGATTGAGGAATTGTTTACATGAATGTATCTCTATGTTTTCTTGGAACATGCCAAGGGCTCTAGACTGTAGACGTACAATTGAAGTCGGAAGTTTACATACACTTAGGTTGGAGTCATTAAAACTCGTTTTTCAACCACTCCACAAATGTCTTGTTAACAAACTATAGTTTTGTCAAGTTGGTTAGGACATCAACTTTGTGCATGACACAAGTCATTTTTCCAACAATTGTTTACAGACAGATTATTTCACTGTATCATAATTCCAGTGGGTCAGAAGATTACATACACTAAGTTGATTGTGCCTTTAAACAGCTTGGAAAATTCCAGAAAATTATGTCATGGCTTTAGAAGCTTATGATAGGCTAATTGACATAATTTGACTCAATTGGAAGTGTACCTGTGGATGTATTTCAAGGCCGACCTTCAAACTCAGTGCCTCTTTGCTTGACATCATGAGAAAATCAAAAGAAATCAGCCAAGACCTCAGAAAAAGAATTGTAGACCTCCACAAGTCTGGTTCATCCTTGGGAGCAATTTACAAACGCCTGAAGGTACCACGTTCATCTGTACAAACAATAGTACGCATGTATAAACACCATGGGACCACGCAGCTGTCATACTGCTCAGGAAGGAGACGCCTTCTGTCTCCTAGAGATGAATGTACTGGTGCGAAATTGCAAATCAATCGCAGAACAACAGCATAGGACCTTGTGAAGATGCTGGAGGAAACAGGTACAAAAGTATCTATATCCACAGTCAAATGAGTCCTATAGAAAACATAACCTGAAAGGCCGCTCAGCAAGGAAGAAGCCACTGCTCCAAAACCGCCATAAAAAAGCCAGACTACGGTTTGCAACTGCACATGGGGACGAAGATCGTACTTTTTGGAGAAATGTCCTCTGGTCTGATGAAACAAAAATAGAACTGTTTGGCCATAATGACCATCGTTATGTTTGGAGGAAAAAGGGGGAGGCTTGCAAGCCGAAGAACACCATCCCAACCGTGAAGCACGGGGGTGGCAGCATCATGTTGTGGGGGTGCTTTGCTACAGGAGTGACTGGTGCACGTCACAAAATAGATGGCATCATGAAGTAGGAAAATGATGTGGATATATTGAAGCAACATCTCAAGACATCAGTCAGGAAGTTAAAGCTTGGCCGCAAATGGTTCTTCCAAATGGACAATGACCCCAAGCATACTTCCAAAGTTGTGCAAAATGGCTTAAGGACAACAAAGTCAAGGTATTGGAGTGGCCATCACAAAGCCCTGACCTCAATCCTATAGAAAATGTGTGGGCAGAACTGAAAACGAGTGTGTGCGAGCAAGGAGGCCTACACACCTGACTCAGTTACACCAGCTCTGTCAGGAGGAATGAGCCAAAATTCACCGACTTATTGTGGGAAGCTTGTGGAAGGCTACCCGAAACGTTTGACCCAAGTTAAACAATTTAAAGGCAGTGCTACCAAATGCTAATTTAGTGTATGTTAACTTCTGACCCACTGGGAATGTGATGAAAGAAATAAAAGCTGAAATAAATCATTCTCTCTACTATTATTCTGACATTTCACATTCTTAAAATAAAGTAGTGATCCTAACTGACCTAAGACAGGGAATTTTTACTAGGATTAAATGTCAGGAATTGTGAAAAACTGAGTTTAAATGTATTTGGCTAAGGTGTATGTAAACTTCCGACTCCAACTGTAAATGAGCTTGATAGCCAAGTCTGGTGCAGTGTGCATATTTTGCATGACAAATAAACAAAGAAAAGGAGGTGCCATTAGAAATGCAAAAACAGGTAGGGTTTAAGACCTAGCAGTAAAAAAAAAACGGTAACATTTGTGGTGAATTATGCCAAAATAAATTGCTCCTTTCCCAGTATCAATTATACTTGACAAAACGTTTTTCAAACTCCTGAGTCCTGCATTCTCAGAGGATTCACTGGAATACCAGGGCTATTTTCCAGTGTTCTGGAGAATATCACAGAAGTTTGGCCTATGAACATTCATGCACTGATGTATGTGACGATCTAAAAAACGTAAAACTTAGCAAGAGCAAAGAATTGATCATTTTCTTTGGATGGAGACCATCAAATACAAACATCTATGCTACAATTTCAAATTCACACGTGGGGGTTTGGAGAGGGTTGAGTAGTTCTGCAGATGGCACAGAAATTGGGAGAAACTCCTACCAGTTCAATACAATGGGACTCCAGTCTAAACAGAGGGGAGATATCGGATCGAAACGCTGCAAGATTTGTTCCATTGATTGTGAAGCAGAGATCTCAGTCATGTTTGAATGCCAGTATCGCAAAATAGCTGGCACTGGTCTGAGCTGAACCCACTGGGCACAAACAGGTCGAATCAACAATGTTTCGTGATGTGGAATCTACATTGAAAATATATTCGATTTGAACAAAGTCATCAACTGTTGTTTTGAGGGTGAAATTTCAACCACAGGATTATTTTATCATGGTAACCAAATTTCAACATAGACAAATAAAATACACTACCAAAAGTATGTGGACACCTGCTTGTCTAACATCTCATTCCAAAATGGGCATTAATATGGAGTTGGGCCCCTCTTTGCTGCTATAACAGCCTCCGATCTTCTGGGAAGGCTTCCAATTCATCCCAAAGGTGTTTGATGGGGTCTGTGCTGGCCAGTCAAGTTCTTCCACACCGATCTCGACAAGCAATTTCTGTATGGACCTCGCTTTGTGCACGGGGGCATAGTCACGCTGAAAAAGGAAAGGGCCTTCCCCAAACTGTTGCCACAAAGTTGTAAACACAGAACCATCTTGAATCTCATTGTGCACCTGTATTTGGGTAGTTTCTCCCATTCTTCTCTGCAGATCCTCTCAAGCTCTTTCAGGTTGGATGGGGAGCTTTGCTGCACAGCTATTGTCAGGTCTCTTCAGAGATGTTCGATTGGGTTCAAGTCCGGGCTCTGGCTGGGCCACTCAAGGACATTCAGAGACTTGTCCCGAAGCCACTCCTGTGTTGTGTTGTTGTGTCTGTGTGCTTAGGGAGGGTCGTTTTCCTGTTGGAAGGTGAACCTTTGCCCCAGTCTGAGGTCCTTCATCAGGCCAGAGAATCGTGTTTCTCATGGTCTGAGAGTCCTTTAGGTGCCTTTTGGAAAACTCCAAGTGGGCTGTCATGTTCCTTTTACTGAGGAGTGGCTTGCGTCTGGCCACTCTAGCATAAAGGCCTGATTGGTGGAGTGCTGCAGAGATGGTTGTCCTTCTGGAAGGTTCTCCCATCTCCACAGAGGAACTCTAGAGCTCTGTCAGAGCGACCAACGGGTTCTTGGTCACCTCCCTGACCAAAGCCTTTCTCCCCTGATTGCTCAGTTTGGCCAGGCAGCTAGCTCTAGGAAGAGTCTTGGTCGTTCCAAACTTCTTCCATTTAAGAATGATGAAGGCCACTGTGTTCTTGGAGACCTTCAATGTTGCAGATATGTGTATTTACCCTTCCCCAGATCTGTGATTCGACACAATCCTGTCTCAGAGCTCTACGGACAATTCCTTCAACCTCATGACTTGGTTTTTGCTCTGACATACACTGCCAACTGTGGGACCTTATGTAGACAGGTGTGTGCCTTTCCAAATCATGTCCAATCAATTGAATTTACCACAGGTGGACTCCAATTACGTTGTTGAAACGTCTGAAGGATGATCAATGGGAACAGGATGCACCCGAGCTAAATGTTTTGTCTCACAGCAAAGGGTCTGAGTACTTATGTAAATAAGGTATTTCTGGGTTTTTTTGTTTATAAATGTGCAAACATTTCTAAAAACCTTTTTTCATTTTGTCATTATGGGATATTGTGTGTAGATTGCTTAGGATATTTAAAATTAATAATAATAATTTTAAAATAAGGCTGTAATGTAACAAAGTGTGGAAAAAGTCAAGGGGTCTGAATACTTTCCGATGGCACTGTATACAAATAACTATTAATAGAAAACAGGTCCAACGAAATGAATTGCACTTAGTTTGCGGTTTTCCAAGTTTCAGTTTGAAGTGATTTTGTTAGTTGTGTTGTTGGCCATCTCCTCTGAACAACAGTATCCTGAAGACAAAGCACATTTTCTATGCCAGGCGAAATCGTGCATCATTTGCTCATTGTTTTGCTGCTTGTTGCTTTTGGCAGCTTTGATACTTCAGAGAATTTTTTGTGTCGTGATTGGAAAGTATCAACTAGCCACCTCAACAGAGTTACTTCAACGTGGCATATACTGTACAGTTGCTTTCAACAATAACAACAGAATATGCCCCTTGTGCCTGTGTAGACAGGTTGATTGTACTTACCTAATTTGTCATATTAAGATACTTATTAAGACACTGTGCTTACAGGAAACATGGGCCAAAACATGATACCAGGTGTCATGTGAGTGTGTGGCCCCGGGCCCTAGGGGGCCAGCTATAAGTTGACACCGTCCACAGCGGCCTCCTCGCTCGCTCCAGACTTCCTGTGGGCATCAGAGCAGACCACAGCCAGCGTACCACATGGACCACGCTCTTATGTTAACAGAGCTGGGACCCCTGCCAACAGCAACACATTTCATTGAAATTTAGCGGGGAAACAGTATTTTTGTGTACCTCCCGTCGGCTATGGAGGGCAACGGTAGTTGGAATTGCAGTAGCTCATTTGCTAAGGTCACGTATTACCTTTAGGAGTTCAGGCGTAATTAGGGAGTTGAAAGCTTTTGGGCAAGAAGAGACACCGTACACCGTAGAATGGCACCCTGCCACCTCCCGCAGACGGATTGCGTAAATGTACGTGTTTAACTCGCTAGCAGATTGGCCAAATGACAGCACTTCATTGCTGATTGTTAATAAGGGCTATTAGGAGCGTGGATGAGTATTCCTCTCGTCTAATGGGGCTGAAGAAGTGGGCCATCTGCTTCACATCACACTCTGATTGGGCGAAGGAGTGGAACCTTGAATAATATTATGTTCTGGGGGGAAAAAATATCTCTCCAGGACTATCCTCCAAGACCTCTGTGTTTGCCAGTTTCTCTCCAGCTGAAACATCAACATCCAATCGGAGGGGAATGAGTTTATTTAGCGTTGTGACCATGATGGATGTTGCCCTTCTCGTGAGGCATGGAGGAGTTTCGCTCGAGACGTTTCTGTTTTACACTCTCTTGCCTGACACGTCTTGCTAATGATAGTAGGCTAATATACAGGATGATAAGGCTGTGCCGGTGATTCTATTGAAGTGGTTTTGACCATATTATAACTGGGTTCTATTGACATGTGTAGGCCTATGGTTCATTACACATTCACATCAAACCATCAAAAAGTACTGTACTTTTTTGCAAAACAACCTCTGGAGTACTGGATATGATGTACAGGATATGATGCTACATCTGGGCCAAAAGTACATGTCGTGACGACTGTTGTCCGTAATGCTTTCCCCTCAACAAACAAGAGATCTAATGGTTGCAAATTTGCACCATGCAGTCAATACGTACCGATTATTTTTGAACCCTCTCTCTACTTGTTTTCAGTCCGTGGTACAGGAGGGCCTAAGAAAGCTATCAGTCAGCACTGGGAGTTCTTTATTTCCATATTCCCGAAGATGAAGGCTTTTGAGGGGAGCTTGCTCTTATGTTGGAGTGGAAACTCGGTGGAAATGTAACTCTTCAACAAATGTGACGTGACAACCTAATACCCTATGTTGACTGCACATTAAAGGGATCCGAATCAGTGTGCTCCCTCTCATTTTAGGATTATGTGTCTTTTGACTGACTTATTCCTGTGTCTGGTGCTGCAAATGCTCCATATAAGCATACAGGCAAATGGTTTTCAAAATCTATAAGTGGCCAAACGTATAGGCAATGGTGGTCACATCAGAGAGCGCTCTTTACCTTTCTGAAATATCAGACATTTTAAATCAAGGTCAAATCAATGAAGGGATCATTCTTTCTTAATAAAAGCCTGGCTTTCCTCCTGTCTTTATACCAATGAGGACTTTTCCAGATGTCAAATCCGAGAAAGGGCTCCCATAGATGGGTTACCTGTTGCTTTTGTGTTAACATCAGGCATTGATTTCGTAGACTTAGGCCTTGGGGCTTGGCTTATGCTATTCCCTCTTATGTTCAATTGCCTTTTCATATGAAACCATTACCCACAGGTTCTATGACGCACACAGCCACTTTATAGGGGTCACTTTTTAAACAGTGACATTGCCTGGTAAAAATGTGGATTTCTTAATATTACTTTAATTGCAGGACTGCGTATTTAAAAAAAAGAAAGAAAAAAGTTAAGGAAACGATTGCCCGCGTTACCTGATTTGACTTGAATGAGTATTACATACTTATTGCAGCTCAGTCCCAGTCTTTGTAAAGGCCAGTAATGTATTTCAGTCGAGTAGAGCAGGTATCGACAGAGTTCTCCCCCATACTGTACCTTTATATTCACAGTGACACATTGTGTCAGGAATACCAGTGACTTAAGGAGTGTCTCTCCTAGGAGTTTTAGTGGCCAGCCTATCACAGTCATACAAGGGTTCCTCTCAGAACACAGGCTTTTCCTGGAACATAGTAACTAGCTAGCAGGGCCCTGCTCCTGGAGGAGTTAAGTTGCATCACAAACAGACACCAAAGGGCTGCCGCCAGTCGAGGGGAGCGGGATCCATTTCAGGCCCAAGAATCTCTTACAGGTCGCTTTGACCTCTGCCCCTGCCCACCCCCCAGTTGCCTAAAATTACTCCCCATCACTTTGCAGAGTACACACACATTCTCATACTCTCTCTCTCTCTCTCTCTCTCTCTCTCTCTCTCTCTCTCTCTCTCTCTCTCTCTCTCTCTCTCTCTCTCTCTCCTCTCTCTCTGCTCTCTCTCTTCAAACCCGTCTCTATCTCTCACTGTAGAACATGTGTCTACATTTTCATTTGAGTCATTTAGCAGACGCTCTTATCCAGAGCGCACATTGACAGATTTTTCACCTAGTCGGCTCGGAGATTCAAGCGGTATGCAGGCCTGCTCTGCTCTGCTGGGAACGGATGTTTTTGTGCTCAGGCTGACCCCCATCAGCGCTTTCCACCTCCTTCCTCCCTCCCTCCATGCTTTGCCCCCCTTCCCGTAACCCCTTACACCCCTCTTCTGAACCCTTTAAGAGCTAATTAGGCCCATTAAACAGATAGGCTGCATTTCTTTCTTCTTTGTTTATGTTGGCCGCACTGCCAAAACTGTCACCCTCCACCTTGTCAGTTTGGTTTACTGCTTTTAACTCACCAGGACCCCCTCAACACACACACACACAGAGACACACACACAGAGACACACACACAGAGACACGCACAGACACACATGCACAGAGACAGACACGGACGCTTACATTAACGATATCTGAAGGGAATTATATGATGGTTATGCAAGTGTACCTTTGGGATGATACATGTACCAAAATATAAAATATATTGTAATTGCAGAATTCAATCAAGTTGAAAATAGCTTGTTTTGTTGGTGATCTAAACCACTTGTGATGGTAAGTTGGGACAACTTGATACTGTCTCCAAGCTGTTTTGTAAAAAACATCTGAAACAGACTTCTCTAAATGCTGGAAACGGTGTTGTTTTAGGGTGAACTGTAGCTCAGTTGGCCTATCCATGGACTTCCTAGGGCACAGCATTAATATTTCATTTTTTTTGGAGTGGAGGAGACTGGAGGAAAAGGTCAGGTCTTCATATTTCTCTCTAATTTGGTTTACTCTGCAGGTCTGTCACCCTTGCTCTTGACAGTTGATCCTTTCTGGAGTTCGTCATTGCTGGAACAGAGGAAGGAAAAGGACACGGATGTGCACACGTTTTCTAACATTTGTCCTGCAATCATAATACACGGAATTGTTGTTACATTCTGAAGTACACCTATGAGGTACCATACTTAATTCAACTGAAGAGCGCTTCTCGGAGTACTCGAAGTAGAGAGGTTAAGTTGTGTGACAACTTCAACACAAATAAATCATTGTAAGTAATTGGGTTAGATTCACAACACTCAATTGACTTCAAAAAATAAATATTGAAAGGTTCGTACACAAAAAAATAAATGGTTTCCTTAATTAAGGAAACAATCAGATCTCCACCTTCAATGGAAGCTTTGCTGCTGTTTTTGACGTGGAAGTAAGTCCAGAGTGCTTTGGATTCCTCTCGAGTCAAAGAATGCTCCTGCTCCCACGTAGGAGCTCCTTTTCCACTTTTCGCTTGTAAAGACGTTAGAGCCTCAATTCTCTGAGGTGAGGAGAAAAATGTGGAGGAGCTCTATACATTTAACAGGGACACTGGGTCCTGGCCTGGCTGTCGGTCCACCACAAGCCCAAAGCGGGGGACCCTGGTTGACTTACAGGGTTAACTGAGAAACAGTGAGAGAGGCTTTTAAATTGCTCGGATTCCATTGTTACATGAGATGCCAGTTACCTCAGAATTCTTCTCAGGCACCATTGGAGACAGACAGTTCATTCACACCTTACATATTGAGTATGGCTTATCATTGTCACCTCTGCATCATCAGAGGACCTGTTAAGGCCATTCCTGGTGCGGTCTGAGTCCATCCATCCACTTGTCTGTTAACGAACTCAACGGGAGCCATTTGGAAAGAGGAGAGGATGGGCTGTGCGGCCGAGGTCTGGGAAAGTGTATCGCGGGAGACGAGGGTAGAGGTCAGAAACGTAGTGCGAGGCTAATCATTTGCCCCTCTCACACACAGCAGAACGTATAATGGGCACTTATCAATTACAGGGCCTAGGAGCCCTAACCCTGGGAAGGGTTTGGCTGTCAGGGTTGCAGGCCTGTCAACACGGCTTCCCAGAGTCCTGCCATCAAAGGAAGGAGAAAATGTCTACCCACACTCCTTGTTGGGAAATTACATGAAACAATTTGTGAGATGGGGAGGTCATAATTGGCTTGGCGATTCCAGTAAAAGTTACTCGATGACTATGTTGACTGATCTCATAAAATGTGTCTATTTCCCATTACAAAGTAATTGGATAGACATTGGTCTGCTTTTTAGCATGACAGTAGTATTTTATGACTGCAATATGTATATTTTGACGTCTTGTTCCCTACGGTGCAATAATTGAAATCTGGTGGAACGAGACAACAACGACAAAGAGACACATTGACTTCCTACTGTAGTTCCTAGTCATCATAATGTCACATTCCATCAGATATCAGAGGGCATTGTCAGTTGTTGTCAATGAAGGTTATCTGGCTCCGTATTTCTGGTACCCGACGGCCCTTATCGAGGGGTGAGAGGTCAGGCCTGTTGCTGTGTCCCCCTGGGGCTGTGATAGAGGGGAGACGATGACACCAGCCCGTCACAATGACTTCCCCAGCTGTGAAATGAGAGAGCCTGTGGACCAAGAGAAGGGGGGGGGGGGGGGGGGGGGAGTGGTGAGAGGGGCGATCCAACAGAGAGCCGTGCCAGGGGTTGGGAGAAAAAGCCCCAATCCAGACAGTTGGTTTGCTCATCTAGCCGTTAAACAGACGTTTGATGCCCCAAGATAAACAAGGTTATTTACAGTGCTGGAGAGCTGTGACAAGCCAGCAAACGGTGGCCTCTCTTTACATAACAGCCCATCAGTGGGTTGTCAGGCAGACGTGTGTTTAAATGTTTGTACTATCCAGTGTGTGTGTGTGTGTGTGTGTGTGTGTGTGTGTGTGTGTGTGTGTGTGTGTGTGTGTGTGTGTGTGTGTGTGTGTGTGTTGTGTGTGTGTTGTGTGTGTGTGTGTGTGTGTGTGTGTGTGTGTGTGTGTGTGTGTGTGTGTATATGTGTGTGTATATGTGTGTGTATATGTGTGTTATCTGAGAGCAGGGTTTAGTGTACAGGTCACATACGCTGTGTAAATTAGTTCTGTGTAAATTGGTTTGGTGTAAATTAGTGCGGTGACCTGAGTCTGCCCTTTTGACCTCGGGAGCCTCTGTCCCATTGTACTTCCGACAGGCCACTCTCCCAAAACAGTCATGTTCAGAGTAGTGAATGAGAGGGTAGCTAGCTGCTTAATTGTTAGAAGTCCCCTTTAATCTGAATGATAAGGAAGTCTCTGCCCCAAAATCTGTGTGTGTGTGCACGCGTGTGTGTGTGTGTGTGTGTGCGTGTGCGTGTGTGTGCACGTGTGCGCGCAGCACTACAGGGAACTCATGAACTCATACAGGGAACTCATGATGGAGTCTAATCCAGGACTGGGTGTTGGTCGGAGAGGGGAGGGGAGAAGCGAAAAAGTCACAAATGATGTTTCTCTCTCGCCCATGGTAACAGTGGCCATCTAGAATACATTGAACACATTCAATTACCTAAGATGCCTAGATGGTAGAGACATCCCAAAGGCAGGTATACCGTCAGATTTCTGTGTTTGAAATCGTGAACTCTCCATAAATTATAGAAAGATGTTGAGAAAAAAGGATGCTCTACTTTTTCAAAACTGAGGCATCATCATCAGCCCCTGTGGGCTATGTGACGAGAGGGCAATGGAGGCAGCAGGGAACAGTCTCAGGGCCTTTGTACCAGGCCTGTCGGAAATGTTTGGCTGCAGTTCATGGGTGTCCATGACTCTGGAATGGAATGGACTGGGGAGATGTGAGAAATACGCAAACACCTGTGTTTGGCAACAGGTTCATCTCCCTGGCCCAACTTGGGATGTCAGCTCTGACCTAGTTACCAAAGTTTCTGTTTCCTTTTGTGAAACAGCCCTACACTGCCACCATAATATTTACTGTGTGTCTAAGAGATAACTACAAAACCAGTTATTTCAGTGAATTGGGAAGCTTAATAAAGATAGGCCTCTTTATCTGTCTTTGCTGTTCAGTATTTACGCTTGACCCTCCTGTGATTACTTATGCGTGGTGACATGGATATCCCAGATTACGAGGGATAACAGAGAGCTGGGTTGGACACTACTGTGTATCCATGGTGAATCGGTCTCGCTCCAGTGAGCCAAAATAGATTTCATGACTCCCTGGCAGCACTATTTCTATGTGGCAGTAGTTTGAGTGGAGGTAGGCACTGCAGTAGTGATGGCGGGCGTTTGGTCAAGGGTTCTGCTTGGCCGGTCTGAGATGCAGGGCTGAAGAGTGGGCGGGTGTTGCGTACAGAATTGTTTTGTTCCCGGGGATAACAATCGAACAGCAGATGGTTTGTGAGCCAATGTGGCCACCAGCGCCAGCCAGCACCATCAGAGAGAGGACCACTTCTATATCCTGGAGCTTCCTTTGTTCCGGAAACCTCCAGATTTGAGTTATCACCCCAAGGATTGCAATTTGGGATTGTTTTATTGGCGTCCACGTCAGGCCTGGGGTCCCGTGTTTCATGCTTGGAAGTCTATAATTCCTGGAAGTGCATGGCCAGTGACCGCCCTGCAGCCATTTACCCCCACCCCTTTCAGATCATGGATGGTTTACATTGAAAGGCCTTACTTTCCACAGTCAGGGATGATGACTGTGGTAAGATGAATGGTAGCCATGGATACAGCAGACAATTGTCATAATTTGGATCTGGTGAAGTAGGGAGAAGTAGCTGGAGACTGATTGGACGGTCTTGGTGCAAATGTGTATGATGTAATTCTACTATTGCATGTCTAGAAAGTGGGAAGGCTGTTTTTGAGTGTAATCAAACACCAATGTATGTTCAAGTTAAACTAAGAATGAAATGATTCTCAATACCCTCATAATACACAATAGGTAACATTGTTGGGGGGGAAATGACAACATCTAGATGTTCTCAGCCCAATTCCCTTTTTGACTGACCAACCTTTTCACATGGGCCATCAATTCAGAATTCCCTGAGCTTTCCCTCCTGTTCTGTGAAAGGAGATTCCTTTTCCTAGCCTAGCCTGAGGCTGTACCAACCTGAAGTTGATCTCTTTGGCTTTTGAGTGGAGCCTGTTCAGCCTTTAGAGGAGAGTGTAAGAGAGGGTCTGGACATATTTTCTCCGAAGAGCTGACTTTCCCCCTGTTTTAGAATGCCCTGTTGTTCCGTAGGGGAGTGTTCCCCCGAAACGAGACGTGCCTAATTTCTTCTGTGGACTGTGAGAGAGTCCACATGCTCCAGTTAAACGGTTGGAGGACAAATAAGGTGATGTAGTATAAGGATTTTTGAGTGTGTGTGTACATAAAGGTCACTACGCTACAGAGGTTTATTAGGGTCTGTGTACCGTGACGGGTCTTTTCACACTGGTGGGTATGTGTAAAGACATGGTATGTGCATCCATACAAACCTACTAGTTGGGTATTTCGACACTGTTTGGGCATCGATTTCATCCACTTTAGAACATCATGACGCTCGAATCGATATGTGCAAAGCATTGGCGCTTTGTGGAGAAGCTGTAAATGGGTGTGGGTCTGTGTTTTAAGGGAGCCGTTCCAGTCCGTTTCCCGTTCTCTGGCCTTTTTGTTCACTTTGCATTCGTCCTACAGTGGAATGGGTTCCCAGGAGCAAAAGGATCTGGGTCCTGTCTCCCAAAATGAGGGTGAGCTGGAGTCTATGCACCTTGTATTGACTCTCCTGGAATGCAATATCTGATTCAAACGTCTCCACCCCTTTGTCCATGTCACCCGTATCCATGGAGCACAACTGCTGTTGGCAGGGCAGGCCCAGAGGCCCATAGCAGCTCTATCTGCCAGTCTGAGCCCAGCGTCAGCAGTGTTTTTGAGAGAGACCAGTAGGCAGGTTTAGGGCATGTTTGGTTTATGGGAGAGATGCACTCTCAGGGGGACCCCTGGAATAGAACTGGTTTGGGTTTCAGGGGTTCACAGCTGGGGTTATAGGGTGATTTTATACCCAGCAGAGTGGTGAAGTTGTTTATATGTGTGTGTGTGTTCGGTTGGGGGTTTGGTCGGGTGAAGGGGGGGGGGGGGGTTGTGGTTTGCAGAGGTTTCTGTCTGAGCATTCAGTGGATGTGTAGGACATCTCTTGAAGATCACAGCAGGTCTGTCTTCTGTGTAGCAGGGGAAGACATCTGGAAAGAGAGAAAAAGAGTGAGAGTGAGTGGTGAATGTCTGTGTTGACTGAGCAGGTTCTGGGAACTGACTCTGGTCAGTGTTGTCTGTAGTTACGGCCAGACAGGGACAGATGAGACTGAGACAAGATGTTCAGCTTTCTCCAAATCTCTACAGATTTAGAATGAATGCTGCCTCCCCTTTGGCATCCCCGTGGCAACGTGACGCAAATATAGGACAAACACAGAGATACTCAAAAAGATTCTGCCGTGCTCAGAAGTATGAACACACTACCATCCCATTTCAATTGAGTCCTCAAACTCAGATTTTTTTTCCCACCTCAAATATTTAATCAAATAATAACCGGATCATTTCTTCAGACACCTTTTCAAATCAAAAATCGAATCAAATCAAATTGTATTTGTCACATGCGCCGAATACAACAGTGAAATGCTTACTTACAAGCCCTTAACCAACAATGCTTTAAGAAGTTTTAAGAAAAGTTAGGGGATCCTACCCCCCTTCATGTTGACCAGGTCACCAGCCATATTACTCATTGAAAATGTCAGTTTTATTTTGTCACACAGCTCAGAGATCATTACTGTGGTCCTTTACTCCAGTGTGGTTGTATAGAGGTTTATTTAGAGATGTAACGGAGAGCGGTGAAGAAAATGTTCTCATGTCCCCGGCAACAGTCCTTAACTAAGCCGTAGGGATCAGTGCACATAGCAGTAACAATTTACAAGCAGCATTATGCATGGTTCATGATTATTTTTGTTTTCTTGTTCAGTTTTCAGAGACAAATCTCAGAGCTTCTGTTTCTGGTTGAATGGGGAAGCGAGGAGGGAGGAAGGGAAGGGGGAAATGGGGTTCAAGGGGGTTGTGAGTTGAAGGTATGTGAGAATGTCTTGTCAGTCATAACTCCACTCTGCTGGACGTACGCTTGTGTTCGCGGCCAAGTCTGTTTTTCCCATTTAGGCTTCCACCTTCTCAAGGAAGAAACCCGATACTTTCATGTGATTTGGGTTTTCACTTTGTTTGTCTTTGCAGTGGATATGTCATTCTTCAACAGGCCTGTGTTTACTTTTGATATCCTGTTTTGGGGGAACAGAAATAAACAATTAATTGGGACACACGCTTTGATATTTCTCACGGGAGAGGCTATATGGACAGGCCTGGTGCCCAAATTGATGACGTATGCCGTGCAGCTGAGAGTCGAGTGGAGACGAATCGATTCGGTTCAGTCAGTCGTCCTGATGAGCCCTTCCCAGCTAGCTAATTTATGCTGGCTAGCTGGCAACAACAGCAGCATGGCACTAGTTAAAACTTGTAAAAGAAAGTGATGCTTATTTCGATGGGCATGGGAGAAATAACTTATTGGTCACCAGCTGGAATCTGGATGTCACCATGACATGTCAATTAGCTAACGTAACGACAAGCCAGTGTGAACGACCAGTGCAACGATGTTGTATCGAGGCCACTGTTGCTTCCCACTGGGCAGCAGTTGCTTCACCGTGCAGCTGTATCACATGTCACTGGCGGTAGCTAACGTGGCCAATTCGTTCCATCCCACTTGATTATATCTCGAGGAAGGTAGCAGCCTACACAATAAATAACTTGTAATATTGGTAGTAGCCATCTGGATGTCACCATGACAGTCTACTGACTACTCAATGGGGAGAGTTGGCACTGCATGCCGGAAACACAATAACACGGGGGCACAGTGTGTCCTGAGTCCCGCTTGCCAAGCACTGCTGTCCTGTAGTAGTTTAGAGGGAAGTAGCTAGATATTGTAGCTAATACCTGGCCAGGGTGACAGCTAAAGCACATTTGTTGCTTTGTAGTCTGATAAAAACGAATGATTCTGAACACGTCCCAACTTCGGCAGACAAGTTTCACATTTTTCTGAAGTTTCTTGCCACAAGTGTGCTTCGTCATAATTTGTTAAAACAATGATATAGCGGGACTAATTAAAAAAATAGATATATATGGAAAAAATACAGAGTGACTGAGCCAGATTGTGATTCGTAGACAGACAGGACATATTTCTTTATTTCTCTGAACCCACACTAGACCCCTTTTTTTGCACAGTTCCTATTTTCATTCACTCGCTGATTATGTCTCAAACTCCGCAACACTTCGCATCTCAAATTAAGAGTGATTCAATGAGGTGTTGCTGCATTGTTTTGAAACGTTAGTAGATTGTTTACAGCCATCCCAGCTCAGTGTATTTGATTAATTTGTTTGGCCACAGGATCCGCTGCTTTGACTAATGTTTCAGTGTTCAACATTTTCCAACACATTGAGGTGCCCATGCTAATGACAAACAGCAGACTTAGTGCAATGGAACTTTTCCCAGCTCCTGACATTGCAACAGAAATGTGGCTGCATACCTGTGGCTTTACCATTGGATGCTTTCCTAATTCTAGGTCCTCTCTGACTTTCAGGGGTCTCAGATAAGGTGAGGCATGAGGTAGGAATGAGGGAGGTAGAGGGAAAGGGGGATACCTAGTCAGTTGTACAACTGAACGCATTCAACTGAAATGTGTCTTCCGCATTTAACCCAACCCCTCTGAAATCAGAGAGACAGGGCAGTTTGTAGACAGGGTGTTATTTCAGAGTGTCTGAAACTCAAGCTTCGCGGCGGTTCTTCTGTGAGGCAAATAGGCCCGGCAGGAGTTTAGATAGAATCACAAGCTCATCTTTCTGTTCTCCGGGCTGCAGGAACACTTCAAGGACTCCAGCATCAGTGCCTGGATACATTCTGTTATATGTGAAGTCTACCCCAGTCAGTGGCAGTTAGCTTGATCACCACTGACAGTCTTTTCTGCTCAAATATCCAAGTGGCAAGAAAAAGTATGTGAACCCTTTGGAATTACCTGGATTTCTGCATACATTTGTCATAATATTTTATTTGATCTGATCTTCATCTAAGTCACAACAATAGACAAACACAGTCTGCTTAAACTAATAACACACAAGCAATTATACATTTTCATATCTTTATTGAACACACCGTGTAAACATTCACAGTGCAGGGTGGGAAAAGTATGTGAACCCTTGGATTTAATAACTGGTTGACCCTCCTTTGGCAGCAATACCCTCAACCAAACGTTTTCTGTAGTTGCGGTCAGAAGGAATTTTGAACCATTCCTCTTTCAAAACTGTTGAGCTTCAATTGGTGGACAGACATTCTCCTGCAAATGTATTGATAAACTTGGGAATTCATTTTTCTGTTGATGATAGCAAGCTGTCCAGGCCCTGAGGCAGCAAAGCAGCCCCAAACCATGATGCTCCCTCCACCATACTTTACAGTTGGGATGAGGTTTTGATGCTGGTGTGCTGCTTTTTTCTCCACACATAGTGTTGTGTGTTCCTTCCAAATAACTCAACTTTAGTTTCATCTGTCCACAGAATATTTTGCCAGTAGCGCTGTGGAACATCCAGGTGCTCTTTTGTGAACTTCAGACGTGCAGCAATGTTTTTTTTTTCTTCCGTGGTGTCCTCCCATGAACACCATTCTTGTTTAGTGTTTTACGTATTGTAGACTCGTCAACAGAGATGTTAGCATGTTCCAGAGATTTCTGTAAGTCTTTAGCTGACACTCTAGGATTCTTCTTAACCTCATTGAGCATTCTGCGCTGTGCTCTTGCAGTCATCTTTGCAGGATGGCCCCTCCTAGGGAGCGTAGCAACAGTGCTGAACTTTTTTAATTTATAGACAGTTTGTCTTACCGTGGACTGATGAACATCAAGGCTTTTAGAAATACTTTTGTAACCCTTTCCAGCTTTATGCAAGTCAACAATTCTTAATCTTAGGTCTTCTGAGATCTCTTTTGTTGGAGACATGGTTCACATCAGGCAATGCTTCTTGTGAATTTTGTGAGTGTTTTTTAAATGGAAGGGCAGCTCTAACCAACATCTCCAATCTCGTCTCATTGATTGGACTCCAGGTTAGCTGACTCCTGACTCCAATTAGCTTTTGGAGAAGTCATTAGCCTAGGGGTTCACATACTTTTTCCAACCTACACTGTGAATGTTTTAATGATGTATTCAATATAGACAAGAAAAATAAATTGGTTTCTGTGCTATTAGTTTAAGCACACTGTGATAGTCTAATGTTGTGACAAATTTTACAACCAATTTATGCAGAAATCCGAAGGGTTCACATACTTTTTCTTGCCACTGTAGAGATAAGACAAGGTAAAATATTGTTTGCTCATACAATGTTTTCCCTTTCCAGATTCATTGGCCTACAATTCGGGGTTGTTCCTCTTATAATCAAACCCAGGCTGTGTTTTGGTCCCTTTAAGCTGATAGGTTAAAGACCCAAACTGTTACAGACCTATATCCATCCTGCCCTGCCTTTCTAAAGTCTTTGAAAGCCAAGTTAACAAACAGATCACTGACCATTTCGAATCCCACCGTACCTTCTCTGCTGTGCAATCCGGTTTCCGAGCTGGTCACGGGTGCACCTCAGCCACGCTCAAGGTACTAAACGATATCATAACCGCCATCAATAAAAGACAGTACTGTGCAGGCATCTTCATCGAACTGGCCAAGGCTTTCGACTCTGTCAATCACCGTATTCTTATCGGCAGACTCAACAGCCTTGGCTTCTCAAATGACTGCCTCGCCTGGTTCACCAACTACTTCTCAGACAGAGTTCAGTGTGTCAAATCGGAGGACCTGTTTTCCAGATCTCTGGCAGTCTCTATGGGGGTACCATAGGGTTCAATTCTCGGGCCGACTCTTTTCTCTGTATATATCAATGATGTCGCTCTTGCTGCGGGTGATTCCCTGATCCACCTCTACGCAGACGACACCATTCTGTATACATCTGGCCCTTCTGTGGACACTATGTTAATAAACCTCCAAACGAGCTTAAATGCCATACGACACTCCTTCCGTGGCCTCCAACTGCTCTTAAACGCTAGTAAAACTAAATGCAACCGATCGCTGCCCGCACCCACCCACCCGACTAGCATCACTACTCTGGATGGTTCTGACTTAGAATATGTGGACAACTACAAATACCTAGGTGTCTGGCTAGACTGTAAACTCTCCTTCCAGACTCACATTAAGCATCTCCAATCCAAAATTAAATCTAGAATCGGCTTCCTATTTCGCAACAAAGCCTCCGTCACTCATGCTGCCAACATACCCTCGTAAAACTGACTATCCTACCGATCCTCGATTTTGGCGATGTCATTGACAAAATAGCCTCCAACACTCTACTCAGCAAACTGGATTCAGTCTATCACAGTGCCATCCGTTTCGTCACCAAAGCCCCTACCACCCACCACTGCGTATGCTCTCGTCGGCTGGCCCTCGTTACATATTCGTCGCTAGACCCACTGGCTCCAGGTCATCTATACGTCTTTGCTAGGTTAAGCTCCGCCTCATCTCAGCTCACTGGTCATCATAACAACACCCACCCGTAGCACGCGCTCCAGCTGGTATATCTCACTGGTCATCCCCAAAGCCAACATTACAGTTCTCTGCTGCCAATGACTGGAACGAATTATAAAAATCGCTGAAGTTGGAGACTTATATCTCCCTCTTTAACTTTAAGCATCAGATATCTGAGCAGCTCACCGATCGCTGCATCTGTAAATAGCCAATCCAACTACCTACCTCATCCCCATATTGTTTTTATTTACTTTTTTAAATCTTTTGCACACCAGTATTTCTACTTGCACATCATCATCTGCACATATATCACTCCAGTGTTAATTTGCTAAATTGTAATTACTTGAGCAAACTACAGCTACTATTGGCCTATTTATTGCCTTACCTCCTTACTCCATTTGCACACACTGTATATATATTTTTGTATTGTGTTATTGACTGTACTTTTGTTTATTCCATGTGTAACTCTGTGTTGTTGTTTTTTGTCGCACTGCTTTGCTTTATCTTGGCCAGGTCGCAGTTGTAAATGAGAACTTGTTCTCAACTGGCCTACCTGGTTAAATAAAGGTGAAATAAAAAAGGTTATGGATTGTTTATGCCACTGGCTCTGTTCTTCAAGTTATCCAAAAGGCAATAATAATTTGATAGCCCCTTTTAACACGACTCAAGGTGTAGTCTGTATCTTGCCAAATGCCAATCCTTTAGCACACATGGTTAAAACATTAAGATCTTCCCTATTTATTTCAGCAATGCAACCAATGTATGCTCTTGGAGCTTCTGTTTTAATGACGTCTAGCACAGCAAGACCCCCCCCCCCCCCCTTCTTTCTCCTGGTAACCCAATATGAAGAGGTATTGGCTCCACAAATCGACATCGCACCTAATTTTTGCACTTGGCAGCCGAGTGGTTGGTTATGAATTGAAGTGGCGACTGAGCCTCCAACCCGGTGGTCCTAGGGGAGTTCTGATATCTGTGCTTTTTCACATTACCAGTGTGACATAGCTGGCCAAATGCATTTGTCTAACACAGCCGTGAAAGATGAGAGAAGTCCTTATGGAAGGGGGAACATAACACGTTTGTTTTGGTTAGTTTAAGAGCTGGAGGGATTATGAATGTGACTAATTGCCATGTAGAAGTCAAGCTGTTATTTGATTTTGGCCAAATTATGATATATGTCAGCAGCACACTGAGATATATGGACCACTGATGTCATGAACTGTAATATGCTAACTGCAGCAACCCTTTGTGGTCAGAGCCAAGCAAAGGTTATTTGCAGTAAATCCATCATGTAAGCTTAAATGTTTGCATAACACTCATTTGCAGGCATAACAAAATATTCCAAGCCATAGATATAGGGGAAATTATATATACACGATATATACTAAAGTATGTGGACACCCATTCAAATTTGTGAGTTCAGCTATTTCAGCCACACTCATTGCTGACAGGTGTATAAAATCAAGCACCCAGCCATATAATCTCCACAGACAAACATTGGTAGTAGAATGGCCTTACTGAAGAGCTCCGTGACTTTCAACGTGGCACTGTCATAGGATACCACCTTTCCAACAAGTCAGTTCGTCAAATTTCTGCCCTGCAAAAGCCGCGCCGGTCAACTATAAGTGCTGTTATTTTGAAGTGGAAACATCTAGGAGCAACAATGGCTCAGACGCAAAAGGTGTAGGCCACACAAGCTCACAGAACGGGACCGCCGAGGGCATAAAAATTCTCTGTCCTCGGTTGCAACACTCACTACCTACCGAGTTGCAAACTGTCTCCGGAAGTAACGTCAGCACAATAACTGTTTGTCGGGAGCTTCATGAAATAGATTTCCATGGCCGAGCAGCCTCACACAAGCCTAAGATCACCATGCGCAATGCCAAGCGTCGGCTGGAGTGATGTAAAGCTTGCCACCATTGGACTCTGGAACAGTGGAAACACATTCTCTGGAGTGATGAATCATGCTTCACCATTTGGCAGTCCAATGGAGAAATCTAGGTTTGGCGGATGCCAGCAGAACGCTACCTGCCCGAATGCAAAGTTTGGTGGATGAGGAGGCCCCTTAGTTCCAGTGAAGGGAAATCTTAATGCTACAGCAAGGATGAAATTCTAGACGATTCTGTGCTTCCATCTTTGGGGCAACAGTTGGGGGAAGGCCCTTTCCTGTTTCAGCATGACAATGCCCCCGTTCACAAAGCGAGGTCCATACAGAAATGGTTTGTCGAGATCGGTGTGGAAGAACTTGACTGGCCTGCACAGAGCCCTGATCTCAACCCCATCGAACACCTTCGGGATGAATTGGTACACCGTTGGCGAGCAAGGCCTAATCTCCCAACATCAGTGCCCGACTTCACTAATGCTCTTGTGGCTGAATGGAAGCAAGTCCCCACAGCGATGTTCCAACATCTAGTGGAAAGCCTTCCCAGAAGATCGGAGGCTGTTATAGCAGCAAAAGGGGGGACCAACTCCATATTAATGCCCATGATTTTGGAATAAGATGTTCGACGAGCAGATGTCCACATACCTTTGGCCATGTAATGTATCTTGGCGAACTGTTGACATGATTTACTAACTGTACTCCACCTAGTTTGTTTTTGCAGGTCTGTTTTTACAGGGGTCAACTGTTGGTTCATTCATCAGATTTTGAAAACAATAACACACGCCTAGAGCGTCTCTCAGATCAGTCTCTCAGCAAGGTCGTCAGCGGATATGCATATACATTAGCCCTGAAAGGTTGAAGGAAGGAATGCTAGCTTGCACAATGCGTTTTAGCACAAGCACAGGTTTTCCAATGTCAATGGTGGACTTTTTAGCCCCTCGTTGTAAAGATGTTGTTTTAACCTTACCCACATTGCCATTTGTCTTGGGTAAATAATGTGTTCGTAGGTCAAGAAGTGGTGGGGTTTCCCCTCGGTGACGTCTCCTGTCTGTGCAGTAGCTAACACAGTAGCTACGTGCAGTAGCTAACAGTCGTGTGCTCTATGGCCCACCATACACACATGCCAGGGCTATTATTAGAGGCTGTAAGAGAGGAGGTACTGTAAATGAATGTCATTGTTACTAATCCAAATGTAGGTACTGGTATTGAGGTAACCTTTAGGTGGCAAACCGTTAAGACAGATTGAGTTAAGCTTTCCGAGATGATATCAAGACCGTAGCCTTTTATTTGGGGAAGTGGGCATGGTAAATAATCCAATCGCAATTGCTCCATCAGACAACAGGAAATCATTAGAGCCCTAACACATAGTTTCCCTATCATCTATCATAGGTTGTTTGCTCCATTCATTTTCTGCTAAGCATTGTATTTAGCTGTACCAAGGCCAGATCCCTCCGATTAGACCCCAGCAGACAGAACTCTCCACCTCTGACAACACTAAACCCACGCGCCGCTTCGGGCCCCGGTCCAAAAACCACAGGATATGTCCAAATGACTCCTGATGATTTTAAACATAAGCAAATGAAATGTAGCAGCCACGCATTCAAATCACTCCACTTGGTTGTTTCCTTTGGCTGATGACGAACAGCTTAGGAAGTGCGCAGTGCATGACATATTGGTTTTCATGACAGAGGCCCTTGGACTTGTGAAGGCTATTTAACAGCTACAGTAGGGCTCTCTAGGGTTACAGTGGGAGCATCCTTGAGAAGGCGTTGAGGAGGCTTTTCCGGAGTTTGCTGGTAAAAACTCCTGAAACCCAGGACGTATTTGCTCTGTGGATTTTCCCATTTTCCCGCGATCCCTCCCAGTTTTATAGTGAGATGTAGTCTAATTACTTTAGCGTTTGCCAGATCTGGCAGGTGTTAATACATTCTTCCTCCTTTTAATCATGGATTTATTTGTGAGATGAACTGCAGACCAGTAGATGTGGTGTTTTGAAAAGGTTGAATGTTGGAGACCAGCTGCCCTCTACCTCTCCATTGGCATTCCTGTCTGTTCAAAGGCCTCCTTGTCTGGCAGTGAAGTCAAATAGTTTTTTCCCCCTGTGTCTCTTTTGTGTGCTTTTAATTCATGGCCTTAAAGTCCAACAACAGTTAAATCCGTACAAAAGCGAACCATGCCAGCCTGAATGAAACTTGCAATTTGAACGCAAACCCACTACCAAAGGGATAGTTCGGGATTTTGACAATGAGGCCCTTTATCTACTTCCCCATAGTGTGATAAACTCGTGGATAACTCGTGGATATTATTTGCATGCAGTTTGACGGAAGTTGCTAACTAAAGCAATTGCTAACTAAGGTTAGCTGTTCCTGTAGACTTCCAGTAGCGTTAGAGCACTGGCTCGTAAAATGACCTCTAACTTTCTTCATACTGGACACAGATACATAAAACTTGGATCCATGACATCATCTGACTTTTCTGAAGTATATAAGGGCCTTTTTCTCTCCCTAGTGGCGCAGCAGTCTAAGGCACTTTCATCACAGTGCTTGAGGCGTCACTACAGCCCCGAGTCCGATCTCAGGCTGTGTCACAGCCGGCCGTGACCGGGAGACCCATGAAGCGGCGCACAATTGGCCCAGCATCGTCTGGTTTAGGGGAGGGTTTGACTGGCCGGGATTTCCTTGTCCCATTGTGCTCTAGCGACTCCTTGTGGCGGGCCGGGTGCCTGCAAGCTGACTTCGGTTGGCAGTTTCCTCCGACACATTGGTGCGACTGGCTTCCGGGTTAAGCGAGCAGTGTGTCAAGAAGCAGTGCGGCTTGGCAGGGTCATGTTTCGGAGGATGCAAGGCCCTCAACCTTCGCCTCTCCCGAGTCCGTAAGGAAGTTACATTGATGGGACAAGACTGTAACTAGCAATTGGATATCACGAAATTGGGGAGAAAAAGGGGTAAAAGTAAAACAATTATATGGACTTGGTCTTTTACGAAATAGGGCTATCTTCTGTATACCACCCCTACCTTGTCACAACACAACTGATTGGCTCAATTCGCATTAAGAAGGAAATAAATTCCACAAATTAACTTTTAACAAGACACATCTGTTAATTGTAATGCATTCCAGGTGACTACCTCATGAAGCTGGTTGAGAGAATGACAAGAGTGTACAAAGTTATCAACAAGGTGGTTACTTTGAAGAATCTAAAATATATTCTGATTTTTTAACACTTTTGGTTACTACATGATTCCATCTGTGTTATTTCATAGTTTTGATGTCTTCACTATTATTCTACAATGTAGAAAATAGTACAAATAAAGAAAAACCCTTGAATGAGTAGGCGTGTCCAAACTTTTGACTGGTACTGTATATATACACACAAAAAAGGCCTCATTGCCAAAATGATCCCTTTAACTTTTTTCTTTAACTAGGCAAGATAGTTAAGAACAAATTCTTATTTTCAATGACGGCCTGGGTTAACTGTCTTGTTCAGGGGCAGAACAACAGATTTTTTACCTTGTGAGCTCGGGGAATCGATCTTGCAACATTTTGGTTACTAGTCCAACGCTCTAATCACTAGGCTACCTGCCACCCCAAGTTAATGAAATAGGAGACAGGGTGACCCCTAATTAACCCTATTAGTCCAAGCACAAATCAGCTTTTCATTTATCTGACTTTCATTTATCTTCATATATTTCCTCACAGTGAAGTGGTTTACCAAAACAATTTAACAAACAGTTGCATTCATTCGTTTTATTGACAAATGTCAATTAAAATGTAATGTCCGCCAAAGCAGAAACCTGATAAAAATGAATTTATGTCAATGCGGTAAGTACAGATATTGTTGCTCTGTGGGAAAATAATATCCAACTAGTTAGTGACTGTGAGGTGTTTGGAATTTGTAACAGCAACTACAGTATATAAAAGCCCCTTAGGATCTGTGAGAATATCTAACGGAAAATGCCCCTTTAGATATTAATTTAGAGTCCTCCAATCCTCTAAATGTAATTATTGGCGGAGAGTCACATCATTGACAAAAATATTTTCCGATGTACTCTAGGCCTACCAGGCAAAATGAGTCTCACTAGTGTTGAGTAATGTGCTGTATTATAGACACTATGTCATGGGATTTCCTATGAATTTCTATGTAGAAAAAAACCCTTACCTTCAAATCCAATTTGTATTTGTCACATGCGCCGAATACAATAGGTGTAGACCTTACTGTGAAATGCTTACTTACAATGCTTCCTTACCCAACAATGCAGATTTTTTTTTTATGTGCGGGCGTACAGGTTAGTCGAGGTAATTGAGGTAATATGTACATGTAGGTAGGGGTAAAGTGACTATGCATAGATAGTAAACAGCGAGTAGCAGCAGCGTATTAAAGGGGGTCAATGCAAATAGTCTGGGTAGCCATTTGATTAACTGTTTAGCAGTCTTATGGCTTGGGGGTAGAAGCTGTTAAGGAACTATTTGGACCTTGACTTGGCGCCGAGTGTAAAGCTTGCCATGCGGTAGCAGAGAGAACAGTCTATGACTAGGGTGGCTGGAGTCTTTGACCATTTTTAGTGCCTTCCTCTGACACCGCCTGGTATAGAGGTCCTGTAACCAGGAAGCTTGGCTCCAGTGATATACTGGGTGGTACTCACTACCCTCTGTAGCGCCTTGTGGTCAGATGCCGAACAGTTACCATACCAAGTGGTGATGCAACTAGTCAGGATGCTCTCGATGGTGCAGCTGTAGAACTTTTTGAGGATCTAAGGACCCATGCCAAATCTTTTCAGTCTCCTGAGGGGGAATAGGTGTTGTCGTGCTCTCTTCACGACTGTCTTGGTCTGTTTGGACCATGATAGTTTGTTAGTAATAACGACTCTTGTGTAGCTTTAGTTTGTAACTCAAACTATTTCGGACTCAACAGACGTTTTTGTAAAAAAGACCCGGCCCCGGGCCCTTTCGGGATCCACCCTTGTCTCACAAACACTGCTCTATGTATAAAAGGGGTTAGAAGTCCTAAATCACGCCAGCGTTACAGTGGGACTCATTGGGTTAAAACCAAAGCCCAGTTCCAAAGGCCTGACAGTGCATTTCCAATGATTATGTGAATGAGCAATTCAGGAAAATGTAACCTAGTATCCTGCAGCACTGCTGTTTAACCTCATTTTTCGAATGATATAGTTTAAACTGTATGTTTCAAATGCTCTGGGTAACGTTTTTGTGACATGGGAACACCAACATTACTGCTGCTCCTTATAATGTACAGCAGCCTACATTTATAGTATATTTTATCACTGGACATGCAAACTCGTTAATATACTGCATGCACACGCTTAAAAGCGACGAGTACAGCGAACTGAGGGTGTTCAAATAGATTCTGCTCCAGAACCTATCATTGGGACTGGATTCCACTGGAGCCACAATTCAATTGTTGCTGTTTCACATCCATGATTTAAATAGAGGAAAATATGTCAGTTGCTAAAAACAAAGGGAGATTTATGCACCCCTCCATTAAACCACTTACTGCAATGGAGTGGAAGAGGAAGCCTTTCTTCTGCCCAGTCTGGAGGGCTGTTCAACTTTTAAATGTGTGCCTCTCCCGCCCGAGAGCAATTAGGGAGAATAATGGTAAAGTCAGGTTAATGGTGGCTTTTCTGGCGCAACCACAATGCCGTCTTTGTGGTGATCTGCTGTAAGAGGCACTGCGTAATTATTTAATCTCAGGGCTTAGTGACGTTCTGTGGTCCAACAGTTGTTTGGAAAAAATATTTCAGTCTCAACCCATTTTCTCTCTTTCAGACATTCCAGGAATGGTACAAAACAGAAACAGGATGGGATCGGGTTGTGAAAGGCTGAACAGAGATGTTTTATTTGTGTGCAGAAAGTGAAAGGCAGGTCTTCTGATTGGTGTTATCCAGCACGGATAACCTGCAACATAAAGTAATGCTTATTACATTGATGATTTACTTACACAGCATTTAATGATTTTCTCCCGATCTGGTATTGCAGTGTGTTTACATTTATCTGTTCAATGTGGTCACTTCCCTCTGCACATGGCCTCTGAAGCTAGTACAGTATGTAAACCATGGAAGGCGACAGTCGAGGGCATTTGATTCGTGTACAGCATGTGGCGCACCCACTCCCCCTTAGTTTATTGGCTCTTTACCTAAAGCTCTTTTCCCATGGCCTCCACATCCCATGGTAACTAACTAATGGAGCCAGAGTTTGTCATGCATCGACACCCACCTCTTCGCCATGAACAAGCTTATCCAAGCTAAATGACACCTAGACAATGTGTCTGGATGTGTATGTTTTGTGTTCCACTGAAAGGTATACACAATATTCTGCTTTTGTTTGACGACCAAAGCAATTTCACTCGTGGGGTTTAACGGTTGCCTCTCAGCGGTAGTAGAGAACGTCTTTTCATGAACGTTGGCCTCCCCTCTTTTCACTGTGACATTTTCTCATATCATGACATCAGCGGCTCATGAGCCCCCCCAAAAAAATCACTAGCGCCTTTAAAACTATGAGTCATGTTTAACAAGGCAGCAAACCTACAAGGGCTCCTTGTGAACTGGTCTGTGAACTGTTACCTTTGGGTACACTGAGAGGATCGGGGAACCTCTGCATTGGATCTCTGTGGTTAGCATAGGCTCCCTCTGGCTAGCTGTCTACTGTTCTAGACATGCTGTCTTTTCACAAGGACTCTCTCCCCAGGACCAGTTGAAATGAGCAGAGGAAGGGGTGTGTGATGAACTGCTGATTTGTCTAGACGTGACATTTTTGTGGAGCGCTGGGAACCTGATAGGGCCGTTGTTAATCTTTATTGGTTCCCTGTGGACGGCAGAGGTGCAGGGAGAGGCCTATCCCATTCTTTCAAAGAACTAATCTCCCTCGCCTTTTGGACCAGTCATATACTGTAGTCATATTTTTATTTGGTTATGATTTTTCCAGATTTCAATAAGAAGAGGAGGTTTTTCTCTCAGTAGCTAGGTTTCCATCCAATTGGTGACAGATTTCCATACAAATATTCTAAAATCTGTTTTTTGCGTGAAAAAAAAAACTGGGCATGATGAAGTAGTGCACATAAAAATATCTTTTGCGATTAAATTTCCATGTACCAAATAAAAATTACAAGTAAAAGGGTTTTATCACATTTTCAACTCTACAGATCCTTATGTCACAAAACATGTTTTGTTATATAATGAATGTGCCCTCTCTGGTCTTTGCACGTGCGATCTAGCCAAAAGCTCTCAGATACAGTGTGGGTAGTTTATCTACATGATGAGAATCCTATAATAAACAAAAGAGCAAGATTATTTGTCAAACGGCAGCCAAGCATCGATCATCATGTCACCAGAATAAGACCCTCTTTATTTATTGGAAAGCAGCATCAAGCTCATCACCGTGCACTTTCACCGCCCTTTGAAATTCATCATAATGTATTTCATCTATAGCCTAATAAACTGCATGCTTTCCCGAGTCGTAGTGGGAGGACCACTCAACATATAATCGTGTGACTCCAAGTTTACTTCGATATGATGGTTATTATATCAATATTTGCGCATAAAGGCGTTTCCGCCGCCATTGCTCGCATAATACATTTTACAGACTCAAAAAGATCCCACCTTGTCTAATGTATTTTGTTTTGTCGACATTTAAAAAGTTTACCGACGATTTAGCTGTTTCCATTAGGCCTGGTGTGACATTTTTTATCCAACATGTACTTTACTCACATGAAAAGGTTGGATGGAGACCTGGTTAATGACAGTAAATCCTGCCCTATGCTTGAACAACTGCAACTGAAAATCCTTTATGTGCAAAAAGGAAATTGGCAGAGAGCAAAATCAATTGATTGTTATTGCAAAGTATTCGTTTCCCCTCAAAATTATTATTAGATTTTTTTTTTTAAACGTTTCGTAGTATGAGCACTATAGTTCTATGCGGTTTATGCCCTTTAGTGCTCGTGGTAGAGCAAGTTCTGTTGATAATGAACATTTTATCATTTTCTGCCTAAAATAGCATCGTTAAATTATCACCTGGCTGTTGCACAGACCCTGTTGTACTATTGGCTATTGAAAGTAGTGCCCCCTACTGGCTCTCCATCACCACTACCGGCAACAACCTGTCCCATGCGATTTTCAATACAAATGCCAAC
>NC_036858.1:33575191-33583638 GCF_002910315.2 Salvelinus sp. IW2-2015 | reverse complement strand
ATGGGCTGACATCAGTAGCTACAACAGAAGAAGCTATCAACATTCTAAGAAAAACACAAGCAATGTTGGCGGAGTCCAACATGAAACTACACAAGATTGCATCCAATAGCAAAACAGTTATGGAAGCCTTCCCTATGGAGGACCGTGCAAAAGACTTAAAAGATCTGGACCTAGGAGTGGATCCTCTCCCCTTTCAACGGAGTCTGGGACTTTCCTGGAACCTGGAAACAGACAGCTTCTCATTCCAGGTGTCCCACAATGAGAAGCCTTTTACGCGGAGAGGCATCCTGTCCACAGTGAATAATCTTTATGACCCCCTTGGGTTCGTGGCTCCAATAACAATGCAAGGTAAAGCCTTAATCAGAGAACTCTCTTCTGATCAGAGTGAGTGGGATGCCCCTCTTCCCCCAGAAAAAGAAGAGAAATGGAAAATGTGGAAGGATTCTTTGATGGAGTTGGAACATATGTATATTCAGCGGACCTACATCCCAGTCTCCTTGTCTACCACTCAAAGAAGAGAGCTACACATCTTCTCGGATGCCTCTACAGTAGCCATAGGAGCGGTAGCCTACCTGAGAGTTATTGACTCGGAAGGTCAATGCCATGTTGGATTTGTCATGGGGAAATCAAAATTGGCCCCTCGTCCGGCCCACACTATCCCACGCCTAGAACTGTGTGCGGCTTTGCTAGCTGTTGAGATGTATGAACTGATCAGAGACGAAATTGACATTGATGTAAATGTGGCCAAGTTCTACACAGACAGTAAGATAGTTCTCGGTTACATCCACCATGTCACCAAAAGATTCTATGTGTATGTTGCCAATAGGGTAACTCGCATCAGGAAGTCTACCCATCCAGATCAGTGGTGTTATGTAAACACTGACAGCAATCCAGCAGACCATGCAACCAGGCCTATATTTGCTGCGCTCTTAAAGTACACCAGTTGGTTCTCAGGTCCACCTTTCCTGACCCAAACAAACTCAAGTGAGCCTGAGAACATAAATTTTGACCTTGTAGAGCCTCACGCAGACGCAGAGATTCGACCAGACGTCACTGTCTTCGCCTCTAAGGTTTCTGGAGCTCAACTCGTCTCGCATCGCTTTGAGAGGTTCTCAAGCTGGAAAGCTCTCAATCAAGCCACAGCACGACTCATTCATGTTGCCAGATCCTTCCATGAAGGTGCGGACAACACCAGCTGCAGAGGCTGGCATGACTGTAATAAACCATGCGGTACAAGTGAGTTGTCACAAGCCAAAACAGCAATCATTCACTGTGTGCAACATGAAGCCTTCAGAGAGGAATTCAAATGCCTTGAAAAAGGAAAAGAGTTCCCTAAACAAAGTACACTCAAAAAACTGAACCCAGTGATTGATGAGGATGGGTTGCTGAGGGTGGGAGGCCGCTTATCCTCCGCCGACATGTCACAAGACGAAAAACATCCTCTCATCATCCCACGGACACATCATGTCGCCACCCTKCTGGTAAGACATTATCACGAGCAAGTGGCTCACCAGGGCCGGCATTTTTCAGATGGAGCTATTCGAGCAGCAGGCTTCTGGATTATTGGGAGCAAACGTCTGGTCTCTGGTATCATTCACAAGTGTGTCACCTGCCGCAAGGTTAGAGGAAGGTTAGTTGACCAAAAGATGGCTGACTTGCCTGCAGACAGACTCTCATCTGAACCACCATTCACCAGCGTTGGACTTGATGTGTTTGGACCATGGAATGTCATAACTCGTCGCACTAGAGGTGGTAGCGCAGACTCCAAGYGCTGGGCGGTGCTCTTTACATKTATGTCTACTAGAGCAGTCCATATCGAGCTCATCGAATCYATGTCCACATCCAGCTTCATCAACGCGCTGAGGCGTTTTTTCTCTATCCGTGGTCCAGCAAAAGTGCTACGCTCTGATCGAGGTACAAACTTTATAGGTGCCTGCAGGGAACTGAGTATCGACACAAATGACTCAGAACTGACTAAATACCTCTCAGATAAGGGATGTACTTGGATATTTAATCCTCCACACTCGTCTCATATGGGTGGTTCTTGGGAGAGACTCATTGGGGTTGCCAGACGTATCCTTGATGCTATGCTGTTTCAGACGGGCTCCACTCGTCTCACACATGAGGTCTTGAGCACTCTTATGTCTGAAGTTATGGCAATAATCAATGCGAGACCSCTAGTGTCAGTGTCAACSGACCCTGACATGCCTGCCATTCTCACACCCTCAATGTTACTGACACAAAARMCCAGCGCTACCTCAGCCCCTTCTGGATACTTCAGCATGAACGACCTTCATGGAAAACAGTGGAAGCAAGTCCAGTGTCTCGCTGACACCTTTTGGAAAAGGTGGAGACAGGAGTACCTGACAACGCTGCAGAGACGCAGAAAATGGACAAGCAGAAAAGCCAATGTAAAAGTGGGAGATGTTGTCTTAATTGAAAGATAGTCACGGCATCACAGAAAGTGAACTGGCCATCGGGCTTGTGGTCAGAACCTTCGCGCAGTACTGACAAAAAAGGTTAGGAAAGTCAGAACTAAAAAATTGTCAAGCAAGGAGCTGCTAAGGTGTTCTGAGACCAATCTCTAGAAGATGTTTCTTCTTTTCTGAAGCATCTCTAGCAGACAAAAATATACAAATAAGAAAGGATCATTCTTGTTCTTGATATGTTTTATTTCATGAGTGGCACAATTTCATATGACAGGCGGGAGCTGTGCTGCCATCTTCGTTAGAAGGTACAGATTCATTTTATTAACAATTAGTTAAAATGCTGTTAGAAGGTAACAGTTATTTATTATTACAATCAGTTAAAATGGATTTTCATTTGTGTTCCATGATGTTTATTTGCCCCCTAGTGGAGCTTTCTGGTACTTAGAGTGTAACACAAACAGGAAGTAGAGAATGTCGTTCTGCACGCTTAGAAGCAGCTAAAAACAACCGCTACGGTGCAGGTCTTTCAGTGTAGTTATTTCTTGTCACGCTTTCAGCCTTGGAAATATTTGTTTGTAAGTTCGATTCAAGCATTTAGCTAATGATGATAATCTTGTTATTGATAGAGTTTCTTACATATCAATGTTGGTTGGTTGCATTTACTCACAATTGGCAATGCCTTTCATGTATGATTTTAGCTGTATTACGTTTGCTCGTGCGTCATGCAAACGAATGGTAAAATATACAATACTGTATTTTTGTTACTGTTTCTAGTGTAATATGCCTTGTTATTCTAACCTAGATGGTTGTACATTATTAGAGTAATGAAAGGAGTTAGTCAATTACCATATGAGAAAGCAATTAGCTATATGGTTTGGCATCATGCCAGATGCATGGTACCGTAGCACGTGCTTTGTATTCATGCAACTTCAAATGTATAATGTACAGCTACAGTATGTTGGTGTGAATTGAATACTAAAGTATATTCTTTTCTGTGTTTTGCAGTTTTACAACATAAACGTTTACAATATATTCATTCAAGAAAAGTTACGCCTTGGGAGTTTTATTGAAGACTTAGTTGTTAGCTATCTGTCTAGTTTTGCATGGGAACGCAACTCAAGGGCAGAATAGGTCTGATTATTTGTAATTACACTCCGGCCCCCCAACCATCCGCTCATCTAGTTGATGATCCCTGCCCTAGACCCACTACAATTTGCATACCGCCCCAATAGATCCACGGACGACGCAATAGTCATTGCACTGCACACTGCTCTATCACACCTGGACAAGACTAACACCGATGTGAGAATGCTGTTCATCGACTACACTCAGCCTTCAATCCCATAGTTCCCTCCAGGCTCATCACTAAGCTCAGGGCCCTTGGTCTGAACCCCTCCATGCGCAACTGGGTCCTAGACTTCCTGACGGGCTGACCCCAGGTGTTGAAGGTAGGCACAGGGATCCTCAACAGGGGGGACCCACAGGGGTGCATGCTCAGTTCAGCCCCTCATGTACTCCCTTTTCACCCATGACTGCGTGGCTCCGTAAGTCTCCAACTCAATCATCAAGTTTGCTGACGACACAACAGTGGTAGGCCTGATTATCAACAACGACGAGACAGCCTACAGGGAGGAGGGGAGAACCCTGGCGGAGTGGAGCAAGGAAAATAACTTCTCCCTCAACGACAACAAAACAAAGGAGCTGATCGTGGACTACAGGAGACAGTAGAGAGAGCACGCCCCCATCCACATCAATGGGGCCTAAGTGGAGAAGGTTAAAAGTTTCAAGTTCCTCTGCGTGCACATCACTGAGGACTTGAAATGGTCCCTCCACAATGACACTGTGGTGAAGAAGGCGCAACAGCATCTCTTCAACCTCAGGAGGCTGAAGAAATTCGTCTAGGCCCCTAAGACCTCCTCAAACTTCTACAGATGCACCACCGAGAGCATTCTGTCAGGCTGTATCACCACCTGCTACAGCAACTACACCGCTTGCAACCGCAAGGCTCTCCAGAGGGTGGTGCGGTCAGCCCGATACATCACCGGGGGCACACTGCCTGCCCTCCAAGACATCTACAGCACCCGGTGTCACAGGAAGGCCAAGAAGATCATCAAGGACATCAGCCACCCGAGCCACAGCCAGTTCACCCTTCTACCATCTAGCAGGCGAAGACAGTACAGGGGCATCAAAGCCGGGGCAGAGAAAATTGAAGATGGCTTATATCTCCAGGCCATCAGACTGTTAAGCAGTCATCACTAGCCGGCCTCCGCTCGGTACCCTTTCCTGCTCCTTAGATACTGTCACTTGCCAGCTACCACCTGGTAATCTACCCTGCACCTTAGAGACGGATGCCCTAGGTACAGTGCCTTCAGAAAGTATTCACACCCCTTGACTTTTGCCACATTTTGTTGTGTTACAGCCTGAATTTAAAATTGATGAAATTGAACAGAAATTGTCACTGGACTAGACACAATACCTCATAATGTCAAAGTGGAATTATGTTTTACATTTTTTTTTACAAATTCATCAACAAATTCATAAAAAGTTCAAACCTGAAATGTCTTGAGTCAATAAGTATTGTTATGGTAAACCTAAATAAAAATTTGAGAGTAGGGAGTAAAAATTCGGTTAAAAAGTCACATAAGTTGCATGGACTCGTGTTCAATAATAGTTCAATAATAGTGTTTAACATTATTTTTGAATGACTACCTCATCTCTGTACCCCACACATACAATTATCTGGAAGGTCCCTCAGCTGAAAAGTGAATTTCAAACACAGATTCAGCCACAAAGACCAGGGAGGTTTTCCGATGCCTCGAAAAGAAGGGAAGCTATTGGTAGATGGTAAAAAAAAAGCAGACATTGAATGTCCCTTTGAGCATGGTGATTTTTTATATATTTTTTCGAACCTTTATTTAACTAGGTAAGTCAATTAAGAACACATTCTTATTTACAATGATGGCCTACCAAGAGGCAAAAGGCCTCCTGCGGGGATGGGGGCTGGCATTAGAAATAAAAATGGAGGACAAAACACATCATGACAAGAGAGACACCACAACACTACATAAAGAGAGACCTAAGACAACAACACAGCATGGTAGCAACACGACATGACAACAACACGGTAGAAACACATGGCAGCAGCACAACATGGTAGCAGCACAAACATGGTACAGACAGCAGCACAAAGGGAAAAAAGGTAGAGACAACAATACATCACGCGAAGCAGCCACAAGTGTCAGTAAGTGTCCATGATTTAGTCTTTGAATGTAAAGACGGCGATAAAACTGTCCAGTGTGAGCGTTTTTTGCAACTTGTTCCAGTCGTTGGCTGCAGCGAACTGAAAAGACGAGTGACCCAGAGATGTGTGTGCTTTGGGGACCTTTAACAGAATAGGACTGGCAGAACGGGTGGAGTATGTGGAAGATGAGTGTTGCAGTAGGCATCTCAGATAGAGGTCTTGCGCTGGGTATACAGAGATGGCCAGTTTACAGAGAAGTATAGAGTGCAGTGATGTGTCCTATAAGGAGCATTGGTGGCAAATCTGATAGCCGAATCGTAAAGTACATCTAGCCACTCAAGAGCACCCTTACCTGCCGATCTATAAATTAAGTCTCCGTAATCGAGCATGTGTAGGATGGTCATCTGAATCAGGGTTAGTTTGGCAGTTGGGGTGATAGAGGACCGATCACGATAGAGCAAACCAAGTCTTTATTTAACCTTAGCCTGCAGCTTGGATATGTGCTGAGAGAAGGACAGTGTACCGTCTAGCCATACTCCCAAGTACTTGTATGAGGTGACTACCTCAAGCTCTAAACCCTCAGAGGTAATCACACCAGTGGGGTGAGGGGGGAACCACATGACCTTTGTTTTGGAGATGTTCAGACCAAGGTTAGAGAAAGATTGTTGGGCACTAAGAAAATGTTGTTGTAAAGCGTTTAACACAACATCTGTGGAGGGGCCATAAGACTGTATCATCTGCATATAAATGGATGATAGAGCCTCCTACTGCCTGAGCTATGTTGTTGATGTAAATTGAGAAGAGCATGTGGCCTAGGATCGAGCCTTGGTGACAGGCAGTGGCTGAGACAGTACATTTTCTGACTGTACACATTGCACTCTTTGAGAGATGTAGTTAGCAAACCAGGCCAAAGACCCATCAGAGACACCAATACTCCTTAGCTGACCCACAAGAATTGAATGGTCTACCTCAACAAGTTATTAATTACACTTTGGATGATGTATCAATACACCAAGTCACTACAAAGACACAGGCATCCTTCCTAACTCAGCTGCCAGAGAGGAAGGAAACCACTCAGGGATTTCACCATGAGGCCAATGGTGACTTTAAATCAGTTACAGAGTTTAATGGCTGTGATAGGAGAAAACTGAGGATGGATCAACAATATTGTAGTTACCCCACAATACTAACCTAACTGACAGAGTGCAAAGAAGGAAGCCTGTATAGAATACAAATATTCCAAAACATGCATCATGTTTGCAACAAGGCAATAAAGTAATATTGCAAAAATGGGCAAAGCAATTCACGTTTTGTCCTGAATACAACGTATTACGTTTGGGGCAAATCTAATAAAACACAGTACTGAGTACCACTCTACATATTTTCAAGCATAGTGGTGGCTACATCATATTATGGGTTGGCTTGTAAACATTAAGGATTGGGGTGTTTTTTAGGATTCAAAATAAAATGTAATGGAGCTAAGCACAGGCAAAATCCTAGAGGGAAACCTGGTTCAGTCTGCTTTCCACCAGACACTGGGAGATGAATTCACCTTCACGCATAGCACCGACAGAAACAAACATCTCTCTGGTAAGAAAAAGAGCGGGGGTGTATGCCTTATGATTAACGAGACGTGGTGTGGTCATAACAACATACACAAACTCAAGTCCTTTTGTTCACCTCACATAGAATTCCTTACAATCAAATGCCGACCGCATTATCTACCAAGAGAATTATCTTCGATTATAATCACAGCCATGTATATCCCCCCCAAGCAGACACCTCGACAGCCCTGAAAGAACTTCATTGGACTCTATGTAAACTGGAAACCACATATCCTGAGGCTGCATTTATGGTAGCTGGGGATTTTAACAAGGCTAATCTGAAAACAAGGCTCCCTAAATTTTATCAGCTCATCGAATGCGCGACCCGGGCTGGCAAAATACTTGATCATTGTTACTCTAACTTCCGCGACGCATACAAAGCCCTCCCTCGCCCTCCTTTCGGCAAATCTGACCACAACTCCATTTTGTTGCTCCCAGCCTACAGACAGAAACTAAAACAGGAAACACCCATGCTCAGGTCTGTTCAACGCTTGTCTGACCAATCTGATTCCACGCTTCAAGATTGCTTCGATCACGTGGACTGGGATATGTTTCGGATAGCATCGGACAACAACATTGATGTATACGCTGATTCGGTGAGTGAGTTTTTAGCAAGTGCATCGGTGATGTTGTACCCTCGGTGACAATTAAAACCTTCCCCAATGTTACGGATACAAGTGTTCTGTGTGTATCCTGTGTGTATTTATTTTCTCTCCTTCTCCCCTACTCACAGGTGACAATAATCATTCCCCAATCAGTCATCAATCAGTCGCTAATCAGAAGACACCTGCTCCTTTTCCCTTACCCAATCACAGTCCCTTTCCCTTGGTTTAAAACCCCTGTCAGTTGTTTTCTCTCCAGCTCAATCTCTTTTGTAAATGCCTTCTGTCTGTAGATCGCTTGTGTGTTTTGCATCTACATGTCACTTTGTCCCCACCTGTGAGTATTGTTTTGGTTATGGTGTTTGAGTGTTTGTTTGATGGTGGGAAAAGGGGGTAACCAGACAAGTCGCCCTTGGGCATACACTACCCGTAGGTAAACTTTGTTATATAAACACTAGTTAGAACTGGGCGGACCACCCCCTGTATTTTTGGTTAGTTAGTTAGCTGTTTGTGAAATAGGCTAGTCTAGCTTAGGGGTGTTTTTGGATTATTCTTTCATTCCTTGGGTCCC
>NC_036858.1:33431854-33574196 GCF_002910315.2 Salvelinus sp. IW2-2015 | reverse complement strand
AATGCTGTTCATCGATTACAGCTCAGCATTTAACACCATAGTACCCTCCAAACTCGTCATTAAGCTTGAGACCCTGGGTCTCGACCCCGCCCTGTACAACTGGGTCCTGGGCTTTCTGACGGGCCAGCCCCAGGTGGTGAGGGTAGGAAACAACATCTCCACCCCGCTGATCATCAACACTGGAGCCCCACAAGGGTGCGTTCTCAGCCCTCTCCTGTACTCCCTGTTCACCCATGACTGCGTGGCCATGCACGCCTCCAACTCAATCATCAAGTTTGCAGATGACACTACAGTGGTAGGCTTGACTACCAACAACGACGAGACGGCCTACAAGGAGGAGGTGAGGGCCCTCGGAGTGTGGTGTCAGGAAAACAACCTCACACTCAACGTCAACAAAACAAAGGAGATGATCGTGGACTTCAGTAAACAGCAGAGGGAGCACCCCCCTATCCACATCGATGGGACAATAGTGGAGAGGGTGGAAAGTTGTAAGTTCCTCGGCGTACACATCACGGACAAACTGAAATGGTCCACCCACACAGACAGCGTGATGAAGAAGGCGCAACAGTGCCTCTTTAACCTCAGGAGGCTGAAGAAATTTGGCTTGTCACCAAAAACACTCACAACTTTTACAGATGCACAATCGAGAGCATCCTGTCAGGCTGTATCACCGCCTGGTACGGCAACTGCTCCACCCACAACCATAAGGCTCTCCAGAGGGTAGGGAGGTCTGCACAACGCATCACTGGGGGCAAACTACCTGCCCTCCAGGACACCTACACTACCCGATGCCACAGAAAGGCAGAAAAGATAATCAAGGACAACAACCACCCGAGCCACTGCCTGTTCACCCCGCTACCATCCAGAAGGCGAGGTCAGTACAGGTGCATCAAAGCTGGGACCGAGAGACTGAAACACAGCTTCTATTTCAAGGCCATCAGACTGTTAAACAGCCATCACTAACATTGAGTGGCTGCTGCCAACATACTGACTCAAATCTCTAGCCACTTTAATAATAAAAAATTGGATGTAATAAATCACTAGTCACTTTAAAAACAATGCCACTATATAATGTTTACATACCCTACATTACTCATCTCATATGTATATACTGTATCCTATACCATCTATTACATCTTGCCTATACCGTTCGGCCATCACTCATCCATATATTTATATGTACATATTCATATTCATTCTTTTACACTTGTGTGTATAAGGTAGTTGCGAAATTGTTAGAGTACTTGTTAAATATTACTGCACGATCGGAACTAGAAGCACAAGCATTTCGCTACACTCGCATTAACATCTGCTAACCATGTGTATGTGACCAATAAAATTTGATTTGATTGGACCTTTCAGCAGGACAATAACCTAAAACACAAGGTCAAATCTACACTGGAGTTGCTTACCAAGAAGACAGTGAATGTTCCTGAGTGGCGAGTTACAGTTTTGACTTAAATCTATGGCTAGATCTGAAAATGGTTGTTTAGCAATGATCAACATATTTTGACAGAGCTTGAAGAATGTTGAAAAGAATAATGGGCAAATGTTGCACAATCCAGGTGTGGAAAGCTCTGAGACTTACCCAGAAAGACTCACAGCTGCCAAAGGTGCTTCTACAAGTATTGACTCAGGGGTGTGACTGTGAATACTTATGTAAATTAGATATTTCTGTATTTAAATTTCAATAAATTTGAATTTAGGCTGTAACACAACTAAATTTGTAATAAGTCAAAGGGTATGAATACTTTCTCATTGAGCACTGGTAACTTTAATGTTTACGTAATGTTTATTGTTGTGAAATCGTTTCTTTAGTTAGAAACAGATAAGGTTAGCATTCCTGCAACATTATTCTGCTGAAACGTAGTTTGATTTAACTACACTGAACAAAAATATAAACGCAACATGCAATAATTTCTACGATATTACTGAGTTACAGTTCATATAAGGAAATCAGTCAATGGAAATAAATGTATTAGGCCCTAATCTATGGATTTCACATGACTGGGAATACAGATATGCATATGTTGGTCACAGATACCTTAAGAAAATGAGGCGTGGCTCAGAAAACCATCTGGTGTGACCACCATTTGCCTCATGCAGCGCGACATATCTCCTTCACATAGAGTTGATCAGGCTGTTGATCAAGCTGTCTTCAATGGCTGTGCGAAGTTGCTGGATATTGGCGGGAACTGGAACACGCTGTTGTACACATCGATCCAGAGCATCCCAAACGTGCTCAATGGGTGAAAGGTCTGGTGAGTATGTAGGCCATGGAAGAACTGGGACATTATCAGCTTCCAGGAATTGTGTCCAGATCATGCTGAAACATGAGGTGATGGCAACGGATGAATGGTACGACAATGGGCATCAGGATCTCGTCACGGTATCTCTGTGCATTCAAATTGCCATCGATAAAATGCAATTGTGTTTGTTGTCTGTAGCTTATACCTGCCCATACCATAACCCCACCGCCCCCATGGGGCGCAACGCCATACACGCTGTCTGCCATCTGCCCAGTACAGTTGAAACCGGGATTCATCTGTGAAGAGCACACTTCTCCAGCATGCCAGTGGCCATTGAAGGTGAGCATTTTCCCACTGAAGTCGATTATATATTCATTTAAGGAGATGCGTCGTGCTGCATGACGCAAATGGTGATCACACCAGATACTGACTGGTTTTCTGATCCACGCCCCAACCTTTTTTTTAAGGGATCTGTGACCAACAGATGCATAGCTGTATTCCCAGTTATGTGAAATTCATAGAATAGGGCCTAATGACTTATTTCAATTTAATTATTTCCTTATATGAACTATAACGCAGTAAAATCTTTTAAATTGTTGCATGTTGAGTTTATATTTTTGTTCAGTGTAACTACTGCTGTACATACCCTTTTTCTACTTATATTCTGCCCATACTATCTATACACTTCACATATTTATATCCCGTACTCTGACATCACTGGTTCTGATATTTCTTAATCTCTTGTTTTTTCTTATTTTTTTCTTTTCTTTTTGTTGGGATTATTTGTGTATTATTATTATACTGTTAGCCATTTACTGCACTGCTGGAGGTAGGAACAAAAGCAGTTCGCTGCACCTGCTTTAAAATCTGCTAATCTGTGTGTATTGCGACAATTAAACTTTGATTTGATACCTATTAGATAAACAGGTTACAAATGTTTTAACAATTTGCATTCAATTGCCCTTCCCTGTTACACACAACAAGCTTCCATTTCCTCTGTCACAAAGAGATTCAGGGCTGATTTAAGATGAAATTGTCAACCATGTTACAGTCAACCCTGTTACTTTATTTGGCACTTAATAGGCACTTAGTAAGGTTTTAAAAACTGATTGAACCTCTTGAAATGGGAAAACGTGTTTTTTATTAAGTTTGAATTTTTTCATAATAGAATGTTTAAATTATCCATATAGGCATCGAATTGGTGTAACAACCCACCTGAGTCTGTCCGAATGTAGCCTGTCACATTATTGAGTCTGTGAAATCACAAGGTGAGTCATTATAGCATGCCGCCAAGGGTGATGTCTAAGACTTGGACTGGGTTTGGGCACATGGGAGTTCAGAGATCAGTAAGGGACACTTGGGAGGCGTGCAACCTACAAAAGAGATCGCATGGGCAGTATACCCCAGAAAGTGGATAGAGGGACCTGCTGCTCTCACACCAATGTTCTGTGACTGTGACCCTACTCAAAAACTACATAGCAGCTTGTGCTACTGACCTTGGTTTCTGGGTCAATACATTTGAGAAAAAATGAACCCCAACAGTGCAGTTATTTTGAGAGGTGAGTTGACTGTCCACCATAGGGGGGACTAACTGATTGTTATGAGACGGTAGTGACTGTCTGTAGTAGAGGGTCTCACACTTACTAGACTTTTCACAAAAATACCCTCGGCTACACATATTACTGCAATGTAAACTTGTGAACTTGTCACGTCTCGAGTAGCGCATAGGCCGACAGTTGCCCCCCTCTAAGCAAGGCAGAGTAAACAGACTTGTCTCGTTGAGACAACACTCTTACAGTTAATCCCAGAGCAATGTTTTTGAAACAGCTGAAATGTACAGACATTTTATTTATTTTTTTAAGACTTATTTTATTTTTATTTTTTTACCTGAAATTGTAATAAACTGTTACATTCTGAAACTGTCGTCGTAGCTTTAAATCTCCCCAGGGAATTACCATGGTTTACAGTCACAATTAGCTTTTACCTAATATAATGACTTCCATGATATTGATAAATTGAAGCCTGGTTTGTTCTAAGGTAACTTTAATACACTAGTTTAAGCCTAAAAGCTCCTATTTGGCTAGCTATGGTTCAGCTAAACATCAGCATTCAGCTAACAGCCAGCACGTTGACGTGAGGATGCAGAAATTATGGTTAGCTAGTTAGCTAGCTTGCTAGTTAACGTTACCTAGCTGTGTAGCCTATATTATAATATGAATGACACTGTATGATAACGTTTTTACTGTACTTTTATATTCGTATTGGAGGAGTAAACGTTCATTATTTTTACTCTAACGTTACTTGATCCTGAAGCATGTTGTTAGTTAGCTAGCTAGCTAGCGGGAGTTATCTGTGTATTGTCAGCTAATTTAATGTGTATGGACAAGAAAATAAAACCTTTAATTGTCTGCACATATGGTTGTAATATGTGTAATATGGTTTGGTTGCATTATTCAATAGTGTAATATGTTTTAGAAGAAAATTGGTTGGATTGTTAAATAGTTTTTGCTTAATACTGTGATATTTACGGACAATTTGAGCTGCGGACCAAGAACGTAGCATTGCCAGCCACAACGAAAGGTAAGGCAAAGATGTCATATGAATTGAAAAGTAGAAATCTCTTTTGCCACTCCTCAGACTCTCCTTCATTTCTCGTAGTGGGAATAGGGCCTGTATGGTCTCACTGCAGGAGTCAGGTTGGCTATAGGGCCACACACACTCACACACATACACGCACCCAGTGTGTGAAAGGAACCATTAATGAATTGACAGACTTTTAAAAAGGAGAAGCTAAGGGCATTCTCTCTTGGTGTCAGGGGACTATTGAAAAGCAGTATGGGTAGGGGGGGCTCTTGTAAGGTTAAGTCTGGAGTCTAAACTGGGCCTGGGGACGTCCGCGCTGGGAAACAGCCACTCCTCTGAAAGAACGTCAGACAGGTAGAGAAAGAGTCCTGCTGGGGTTTTCAAGCCCTAAAACAAACAGAGGGGACTCAGGGAGCCATGCAACCCGCTGCACGTCCACCTAATTTAGCCCCGGAGCTGGGAGAACCGTGGGGCACAGAACTGGGCAGGAATGTACGGGTGGAACAATGGCCACCTTTAAATGTCACACGCGTTCTCTCCAAAAACAATGCCCGTGCAATTTGTATGACAGACCGACCTCCCAACGCAGACATTTAACCCCCTCTTTTCAGAGTGGAATGCCAGGAATCAGCCAGGCGATTGTGGGGCTCCTTTGACGGGAATCTCGGAGGGATGGTTGGGATCCTTTGATGCTTTTTCCCTGTTTATCCATGAGAGAAGGCACCATGAAAAGTTGGGGTGCGCTCGAAAGCGCCACTTGTGTGGGATCCATCTGTATGGCTGATCATAGGCTTTGTGCCATTGAGATGAAAAAGACACAGAATTAATTGCAATGGGTGATAAAAGAAATGTGTTAAATTAAATTCAAATCAAAGCCACAATGGGTGACTGGTCAAGGTTCCTTTGCCCCAGGTTCCTTTGTTCCTTTGCCCCACTTCTAGTGGCAACACTAGACGTGTCAAGAAAGAGGAACTGATTCAAGAAAGAGGAACTGATTTTAATGAGACTGTTATAGAATAAAGGCATGTATCTGTCATAAAAAGGTAATGATTTCTTGAAAAACAAAGAGTACAATTCTTGATTTATGAAACTAGAATAAATCAGACCTACCATTGTAATAGACAGAACAAATTGCTCCCTCTCTTCCTCCCCCAGTCTCACTCTCTCCTCTGTCCCCTTTCCTCTCACCTTTTTTCCCCCTCCTATCTCTCACCCTTTCCCCGCATCTATATTTCTTCACCTCTTTCCCTCTCTTAAAAAACTATGGCAGCACATGACTTGAGCATCAGCATATTTGATCTCAGTCACATCCTGTGCCACTATTTTCCACCATCGGAAGACAAGTCATTCCTGGAATCAGCAGTATATTTTGGTTCCTTTCTTGTTCAGATCCTGATGCACCAGCTGCTTTACTGGCTATGTTTGGTGCTGCAGGTGTAACATTGTCTTAGTTATGATGTTTTCTCTCTGATGTGTCTACTGTCAAAGGGAGTGTGGTCACGCTAATGCACAGGGTTGGGGTGGGCTGATGCTGGTAGTCTTAGTTTGGGGTGGAGGCAGGCGGGGTGGATAGTTATGGTTGTGTGTCTGGAGAGGTTGAAGGTGTTTTGTGTGTGTGTGGGGGATTATCACGGTCTGGGGGTGGGGGGGTTGCTGGGGGTGTGTGTGTGTGTGTGTGTGTGTGTGTGTGTGTTTGTGTGTGTGTGGTGTGTTGTGTGTGTGTGTGTGTGTGTGTGTGTGTGTGTGTGTGTGTGTGTGTGTGTGAAAGCATCTGAGATATGGGAAATAAAAGACAGGTGCAGATTACACAGAGTGCCACCATAACCCTCACCCTGCCCTCTCCCAGACTGCTTTGTGTGCCTCAGCTGATTACCAGACAGGAAGTAACTATGGGGGACACAGATCAGCCAGGCCACTGGTGCCAATCATCACACTACAGTAAAAACATCATATTTTTCAGGACTGGGATCTTTAATCCTCCACTGAGAGAAAAGCACAAAGCACAAAACAAAAGACCTGAATACTATACTACATGTATGTACCATACAAGGGCATGTTGTGTCACGCCTTGACTTTAGAGATCCTTTTAATTCTCTATTTGGTTAGGTTAGGGTGTGACTAGGGTGGGCAATCTATGTTTTCTATTTCTTTGTTGACCTGGTATGGTTCCCAATCAGAGGCAGCTGTCTATCGTTGTCTCTGATTGGGGATCATACTTAGGCAGCCTTTTTCCACCTGTAGAGTGTGGGATCTTGTTTTTGTACTGTTGCTTTCCAGCCCTACAGAACTGTGCGTTTCGTTTTGTATGTGTTGTTTTTTTCGGTGTCATCAATAAAATAAAGATGTACGCCTACCACGCTGCACCTTGGTCTACTCCTTCCATCGACGAGCGTAACATGTTGTCTAGCAAGAACGAGCTCAGGTACACCTTGTAACCGTGTCAGTATACAGTACCAGTCAAAAGTTTGGACACACCTACTCATTCCAGGGTTTTTCTATATTTTTACTATTTTCTACATTGTAGAATAATAGTAAATACATCAAAATAACACATATGGAATCATGTAGTAACCAAAAAAGTGTTAAACAAATCCAAATATATTTGAGATTCTTCAAAGTAGCCACCCTTTACCTTGATGACAGCTTTGCACACTCTTGGCATTCTCTCAACCAGCCTCATGAGTTAGTCACCTGGAATGCTTTTCAATTTTTTATTTTATTTAACCTTTATTTAACTTGGCAAGTCAGTTAAGAACAAATTCTTATTTACAATGACGGCCTACAACGGCCAAAGGGACTGCAGTGACGCCTCTTGCACTGAGATGCAGTGCCTTAGACCGCTGTGCCACTCGGGAGCCCACAATTAACAGGTGTGCCTTGTTAAAAGTTAATTTGTGGAATTTCTTTCCTTCTTAATGCATTTGAGCCAATCAGTTGTGTTGTACAAGGTAGGGTTAGTATACAGAAGATAGCCCTATTTGGTTAAAGACCAAGTCCATATTATGGCAAGACCAACTCAAATAAGCAAAAAGAAACGACAGTCCATCATTACTTTGAAAGTTTCTTCAAGTGCAGTTGCAAAAACCATCAAGCACTATGATGAAACTGGCTCTTCAGGAAAGGAAGACCCAGAGTTACCTCTGCTGCAGAAGATATGTTCATTCGAGTTAACTGCACTTCAGATTGCAGCCCAAATAAATGCTTCACAGAGTTCAAGTAACAGACACATCTCAACATCAATCGTTCAGAGGAGACTACGTGAATCAGGCCTTCATGGTGGAATTGCTGCAAAGAAACCACTACTAAAAGACACCAATAAGAAGAAGAGACTTGCTTGGGCCAAGAAACACGAGCAATGGACATTAGACTGGTGGAAATCTGTCCTTTCGTCTGATGAGTCCAAATTTGCGATTTTTGGTTCTAACTGCCGTGTCTTTGTGAGACGCCGAGTAGGTGAACGGATGATCTCCGCATGTGTGGTTCCCACCGTGAAGCATGAAGGGGGAGGTCTGATGGTTTATTGTTTCAGTGGGGAAGAAAAAAATTGGTGTGCTCCTTTGATTGGATTGACGGGTCGGAATTAGTGGCCTAGGTATGCATGGTGATGCATGGGAGGGACAGGGGTGAAAGGAGAGAAGAGGGTGGGGTGAAGGGGTGTAGTAGGGTCTGTGTAGAGGGTGGGGTGGACCCAAGGGGAGAGGGCCGGTAGGGGGGCTTCTGTTGGGCTCTGCCCAGGTCTCAGGCTTAGGGCCTCCTGCAGATTTGACTGACAGGGGGAGGTCCAACACCCTGGGGCACAACTACCATTTGATTATCTTTTTTCTTTCTTTTGTACCACTAATTAATTTACTATTTTTCCATTTTACTTCACAGTTTCAGAATCAACTGCTTTGGCATACAATGTCAAACTAAACGCGGCAGATCTCAAATGAAAAACAATGAGACAGAATAGCCAGAGAGAAGGAGAGATGGACAGAGAAGTCGACAGATAACTGTGCTGATGCAATGCTAGGTGGTTTGGTTGGCGTGTCTTCCTCTTGACGGCTGGGTGGGTTGGCAACAAGCCCCCAGTGTCCGGTCTGGGGCGTGAAGTCACTAGCTCTGCTGGTCAGCTACTACGTAGCAACCTAGCGGTGCCAAAAGCCCTTGTCTGCCCTAGAAAGCCTATGTAAATTACGATTGCCAGAACGCCCCCCCCCCCTAAAAAATGTAGATGACCGTTTTGGGCTCAAAATTTTGTTTTTTATAATCCCTACTGGGAATTATTTTAAAGTTCGCTACAAATCGAGATATTTAATTATATAGTGATCCATTCCGACTACTACATTTGTCGTCACACAGGACCACGTGCTGACACAGACCAATCATGGTCCGGGAGGCTACGAGGAGGTTCGCGCCCTCATGCACACATCTTTGCACGTGCACTTAAGGGGGTGTGGTGTGTTATCCAGATGACAGCGCGGAGTCAACGAGCCTGTCAAGTGGAGATGGAGGGGCTGACCAATGTCTACGGGGCTGACAGAGGATGACAGAGGATGACAGAGCAGAGAACAGAAGATGGTCATGGAGATGGAGGATTGTCCTCACACTATGTTCGAAATATCAATTCGGTATGCAATTATAATTGAATAACTAAATTATATATCAATTCCAAAACTACATCCTATGTCCAAGGTTCTTTTTTATGATGACAAAATGATGCAGTTGCACAAATGATAAAGATAGTCTATAATCATATAAAAATAGAGATAAAATAATATAGTCCACTTTTTTCTCATGGGGTAATCCAATCTAGCCTAACCGAGTTGTGATCGGTTGTTGTGATGGTAGCCCATTAACTTTTTGTTTTCAGGTGGAATGATCATGGTCATATGATATCCAGACTAGATAAGGTACTCGCGCGCACTTACCTTTAGTTATTTTGAGTCTGATTTTACAAAGAGAGTGACCGTGCCGGCATGTTCTGTATTTAACTGTACTAATCGTCACTCAAAAGAGTCTAATCTTCGTTGACTCTCTCCGGCAGGATGAAAATGACTACATCGACCATGATCCTTTGCTAGTTACAGCCACTTTCATCATGAACCTTAGCAATTTTTTGGTGCCGCTTAGCTCCATTCAGCAATATGGCGCGCTTCAAATTCAAATACTTCCGGCTTCATATGCCATCGGGAGTTTTCTTTAGGATGACGCCAGCGCTATCACTATCTGCTGGTTTTAATGTCTAATGGTTTGGCATTGAGACAGGGGCGTAGCATGGTGGGGGTACTGAGGCACAGGGGCAGCTGTCAGGCCCGTTAAGCGGAGAGGCCCGTTAGCGAAGCCCATGTTAATTAGTGTTGGGTAAACTAATTTGGTCCAATCAGGGTGGCGGGCCCTCAGCGAGTATGACCTCTGACCCCTGGTGACACAGGATACAATAGGGTTAAGGTCACACTCGCTGCCTAGCCCTTATTACTCTCCATTACTCACATTACTCACCACTCACTGGGCTGCTCTGCTGGGGCAGGAAGGGGGGGACAAACAGCACAGAAATACAATGAACCGGTTCTGTCCCTCCGAGCACTGCCCTGATGTAGGGTCAGACCACTCACTGATATTATAGCTGCTAAGGTCAAAGCCTCTCTCACCTGATGTGGGACAGGAGCCCCCTCCCTAAAACCCCTCAATCCCCAATCACCTCCCTGAGCTGCTACTACCACTCCATCCTGAAATCCTCACATAGCCCACCCCCATCTCTGTGGCCCCCAACCCTTCTCCCTTTCCTTCCCAGTCCGCTTCTCATCATTAGGACATGCTGGGTCTCTGCTGCCGTTTGGGTAGACTCATCAGCTGGCTGCATTATCTAAGGACCTGTGTGGAGGGGTCACACAAACTAACTCAGCTCCTGCTGGGAACTCAGCCAAACTAATATACACACACACAATCACACGGTCAAGCACAGAGGCACGCACATGTGCACATTGCCACAAGCATGCATGCACTCGCACAGGCACACGCGTGTTCTCCTACTGGGAGACGATCCCAACAGTACTAACAATGTTAGCTCCAAATCAACAAGCTGACTGCACAGGGTGCTCCACCCCTTCCTAAGACCACCACAAAAACTCCACTTGTGGTAACCCATCCCCATTCTTAGCTACAACATCACTTTCAGTTTCCTAACAAAGAACTGGACAAAATCCTGGTCTAGGAATCTATTCAAACAAATTAAATGTTATGAGAATTATTTCTCAGTTAATAGGGGATTCTCCGATTCCCCCCCCCCTCCCTGGAAATTAAAAAGTAACCTATTTGAACCCGCTCGGAGTTAAAATACAGGAAATCTAAATGAAGTCTGAAAGTCAAACACATCAAAATGTAAACTTTGTGTCAAACACCATAAAGTCAATGTATGGACTTAGGGAGCAGCATTTCATCTATTCACCCTCTGGTCTCTGGCTCAGTGACTCAGTGTTCTAATGACATGTCCATTCTACATCGCTGTGGGTTAGTGGTGTTCTTTGGTGTCAGGCTGCACATTCTAAGCCACCAGCGTGGCTTTAGCATTTGGCTTGCATCACAAGTCACGACAAAAGTATACCATTTCCATGTGTATGACTTTCAGCTTACTACCTAAACCTTCTGAGAGATGGGCTACAAGGGAAACAGATGGACAATTTATCCTTCGCAGTATTGTAGCTTATGGCAAAATAAAAAATTGAAGCTTCATGCAAAATAAATACAGTTAAACGTATAGTTTAAAATGGTATGTGGCTATCTGACAGCAAAATAAAATGTTACATTTGACCTGACTCCAATCCTTTCGTTATTGCCAAAGATGTAAAGGACTGGCACCACTTCTGTGTAATTCAAAGAATCCCACACAAACCTATCCCATGAAAAGGAATACTCCAAACAAAACAAGTAAGTCACCATTTATTTAAACTAAGCCCTAGCCAATTACAGAAGAATAGGCTAAATAGTAGAGACGAACACAGACCCATGCAGGCGCTGGGAATGTAGAGGCATGGCGATGGACTCCAGGGGCAATTTAGCTATGCCCCCTGCCCCCCTCCTCCTCCCTCCTCTAGCCAAAAGAGGTTGTTATTTTGTTGCGCTTGACCCCCGGCATTGTGCCCACTGTGTATCTAGTTTGTAAAAAAGTGCTTTTATCTGCTCTCTAAATATGTCTGAGCTCAAAGGGTTATGATGCTTTTATATCAGCAGGGAGGGGGACAATGGCAGGGGCTCGCCAAGACCCCCCCCCCCCAATACCCCACCCCCTTGGCCCTTTTGGCTTCTGTTTGTGTCCCCTCTGTCTGAGGTCACCAGGACAGCACCAGGACATTCCACACACAGCCCCTCTGCTCTGCTCTGCTCAGCCAGCTGGAACGGAACAGAACGGCCCGCCACCATGTATTGAAAACACAAAACACCATCCAGTCTCGCTATAGTAACGGCTATCCTCTAACTAACAACAGCTCAACATTACATTTCAGATTATGCCGATTATGAGCAAAGTGGATTTCTATAATGGATTACAACAATAGACTATGCCATTTAGCAGACTCTTTTATCCAAAGAGACTTACAGTCATCGTGCATATATTTTACATATGGGTGGTCCCGGTAATAAAACCCACTATCAAATAGAACAACACATCACAGCAAAACTCCCCTATCTGACCTAAATAACTCGTATGCATATGTATCTGTACTGATGTATGTATGTTTACAACTGATAGATGCTACTGAATGTAACTTAAATATATGAACATGGAAATGTAATATACTGTATGAACGTATTTGGATGGAGGCCTAAAGTAATGGGTCTCTCTGTTTTTCTCAGTGTTGTGTCAGTAGGACCTGTTTTGGTTCTGTTGTTCTTATTAAACATTTGTGTAGTTCAGTCCTTGAGCTATTCTTGTCTATTGACATTCTGTTTTATGTCATGCTGCATGTTTTGTGTGGACCCCAGGAAGAGTAGCTGCTGCTTCGGGAACAGCTAATGGGGATCCTAATAAAATACAAAATACTATCCGGGCGCTGCAAGTGCCAAGCTCTACCAACTGAGCTTTTTCCACATTTTGTTAGGTTACAGTCTTATTCTAAAATTGATTAAATTGTTGTTGTTTTCCTCATCAATCTACACACAATACCCCATAATGACAAAGCTAAAAAAGGTTTTTAGAAACGTTTGCACATTTATTTAAAAAAAAGAAAAACGGAAATATACATTTACATAAGTATTCAGACCCTTTACTCAGTACTTTGTTGAAGCACCTTTGGCAGCGATTACAGACTTGAGTATTCTTTGGTATGACGCTACAAGCTTGGCACACCTGTATTGGGGAGTTTATCTCATTCTTCTCTGCAGATCCTCTCAAGCTCTGTCAGGTTGGATGGGAAGCGTCGCTGTACAGCTATTTTCAGGTCTCTCCAGAGATGTTCGATCGGGCTCTGGCTGGGCCACTCCAGGACATTCAGAGACTTGTCTTAAAGCCACTCCTGCGTTGTCTTGGCTGTGTGCTTAGGGTCGTTGTCCTGTTGGAAGGTGAACCTTCGCCCCAGTCTGAGGTCCTGTGTGCTCTGGAGCAGGTTTTCATCAAGGATCTCTCTATAGTTTGCTTCATTTATCTTTCCCTCGATCCTGACTAGTCTCCGAGTCCCTGCCGCTGAAAAACACCATGCTTCATCTTAGGGATGGTGCCAGGTTCCCTCCAGAAGTGACACTTGGCATTCAGGCCAAAGAGCTCAATCTTGGTTTCATCAGACCAGAGAATCTTGTTTCTCATGGTCTGAGAGTCCTTTAGGTACCTTTTGGCAAACTCCAAGCAGGCTGTCATGTGCCTTTTATTCAGGAGTTGCTTCCGTCTAGCCACTCTACCATAAAGGCCTGATTGGTGGAGTGCTGCAGAGATGGTTGTCCTTCTGGAAGGTTCTCCCATCTCCACAGAGGAACTCTGGAGCTCTGTCAGAGTGACCATCGGGTCCATGGTCACCTCCCTGACCAAGGCCCTTCTCCCCCCGATTGCTCATTCGGCCAGGTGGCCAGCTCTAGGAAGAGTCTTGGTGGTTCCAAACCATTTAAGAATGATGGAGGCCAATGTGTTCTTGGGGACCTTCAATGCTGCAGAAATGTTTTGGTACCCTTCCCCAGATCTGTGCCTCGACACAATCCTGTCTCGGAGCTCTACGGACAATTCCTTTGACCTCAAGGCTTGGTTTTTGCTCTGACAAACCATTTCTGTGCACGGGGCATTATCATGCTGAAACAGGAAAGGTCCTTCCCTAAAACTGTTGCCACCAAGTTGGAAGCACAGAACCATCTAGAATGTGACTGTATGCTGTAGCATTAAGATTTCCCTTCACTGGAACTAAGGGGCCTAGCCCGAACCATGAAAAACAGCCCCAGACCATTATTCCTCCTCCACCAAACTTTACAGTTGGCACTATGCATTAGGACAGGTAGCGTTCTTCTGGCATCAGCCAAACCCAGAGTTGTCCGTTAGACTGCCAGATGGTGAAGCGTGATTCATCACTCCAGAGAACGCGTTTCCACTGCTCCAGTGTCCAATTTCATGATGCTCCCGAAGAACAGTTATTGTGCTGACTTTGCTTCCCGAGGCAGTTTGGAACTCAGTAGGGAGGGTTGCAACCGAGGACAGACAGTTTTTACACGCTTCAGCCCTCGGCGGTCCTGTTCTGTGAGCTTGTTTGGCCTACCACTTCGTGGCTGAACTATTGTTGCTCCTAGACGTTTCAACTTCACAATAACAGCACTTGACCTGGGAAGCTCTATCAGGGCAGAAATTTGACAAACTGACTTTTTGGAAAGGTGGCATCCTATGACGGTGCCACAATGAAAGCCACTGAGCTCTTCAGTAAGGCCATTCTAGTGCCAATGTATGTCTATGGAGATTGCATGGCTGTGTACTCGATTTTATACACCTGTCAGCAGCGGGTATGGCTGAAATAGCCAAATACACTAATTTCATGTTCACTGGGCGGTTGTATCATTGACCCAATGTATGCTATGATGGAGACCACAAGTAGTGTTGTTTCCATTCTGTACATTGAACAGCAGACCTTGTCTCTCAGGTAGAGCAAGTGAACGCGAGGAACACCTGTATGAGGTGTTGTGTAATGAGAGGCCTGTGAGATGTGTGTTTGTGAGGTACGTATGAATTGTGCGCATGGGTGTGTGTTTGAAGTAGCTTAGGAGTGTGTAAATTTGAGGTACCATATGTCTGTGGCTGTCAGGTGTGTATGTGAGATGTGAGTTATGTACGTAAATGTGTATGTGTGTGTGTGTGTGTGTGTGTGTGTGTGTGTGTGTGTGTGTGTGTGTGTGTGTGTGTGTGTGTGTGTGTGTGTAATGAGTGGTTCAGAGGAGCTGTGATTATTCTCGCCTCCTGCAGTGCGGGTCCTCCGGCTCTGTGGGCCCTAGAGAAAGCGCCCTGTATTTAGCGTGTGGGAACGCACATTCTGCCCCTTATCGCTGCATTGTTGCAGCCTCTCTCTTTTCTTCTCTTTTTTTAACTAATTGAATTCTTGACTCCTGAGCCACAGGCCCAGCCTGAGAGAGACGAAAGAGAAAGACATGAATTTCAGGCTTTTTCTTGCGGTTGAGTGGGGCAGAGCAGTGGGGGTGAAATTGGAGTGGGGGGGCTGGAGGGGGCGTCTCCCTGTACTTTGATACTAGAGGTCAGAGGTCAGCCTCCCTCCGTGGTGAGAAAGTGGCGAATCGGGGCGGTTTATCCAACAATCATTTTCTTTGGAAACTTTCAAAGGCATTGCCCCTGCAACATCTTTGTAGTTGTGCTTGAGGAATTCTAGACAAAACAAACCCCGAAAAAGCGCCCCTTTCTCACCTCTCCTCAGGGTAGCTTCTCCCTCCAGTGGCTTCCAGCCCCCTCTCCTTTACGAGTGGTCAGTGTAAACCCCCCTCCCTCCCCCACCCCCTAGTCTTCCCGACATACATTGTGTGCCTGCATTTTGGCGCTGAGAAATGGATTGATCTCATTGGCTCTTTGACACTGAGCGTCAAACCCTAATTGGTTCTTTGGAGTAGTCTGTTATTGGCAATCCCTTGCTGCTCACCCTGTAACACATGCACACAGGTGATTCTCTGGGTGTGTGAGTGACAGCTTTTGTGGTGACTCTCTCGTGGACACACAGTTATCTGATTAACTGATACACACCAGAGTTCCAATCAATCAATTTATCAAATTGTATTTGTATGGCTGAAGTTTTTGAAATAAGCCTATATTTGTGACAAAGTGTCAGACTTAAACCCACAATGAAAAAGCCAAGGTGACAATGGCAAGAATTCCCGAGATGGGATAAACCTAGCTTTCATTACATTGGTCCTAGACCATTTCCTTACTCTTCCTACAGAGCAATACAGCAGCAGTAAACAGCACCATAACTCAATGCAACAACATATGGTAGGAAATCCAATCAGCTGTGACACCATGCTCTCTCCCGTTGAATAGTGACCTGCCTCGGCAGCTCCAGCACCCAAGACTCAACCTGTTCGTTCTTGTTGGCCCAAGCCTGTCAGGAAACACCTCAGTCAACTATTAACCACCTGCCCGCTTCTTTATAATTCAAAAGCACATCACCAAGAGTGGAAAGAGAGGGTGAGAAAGGGAAAGAGAGAGGAAAAGAGAAAGACAGAGACAGAGAGCGAGAAGACCAGTAACTGAACCCATTTTCACCCTCATCCTCTGTAACTAATACAGCAAGTCCTCATATCTAATGTGTAGTCTTGGTACGGGGTTGGGGAGTAGGTCTGTCCCTGACCATGTCAGAGTCAAGTCCAAGACCCGATTCGACCCCTTTTACTCAATTGCTGATCGATGACAGAAAACCTCTTGGACATGGACCCAACAGAGCCCAGGCCTATTCCAGTAACCATGTGCCATATGAGGTGGGCCTCTGGACACATACAGTATCCCACAGCGTGGTGTGGAAAGATACACTTGATTGAGAAAAGCAATCTGAGAGAAAAGGCCAGGGCCAGATTTACTGCTGGGATCAATCTCGTCCAGCGCAGGCAGGGACAACACGGAGCCGCATCAGCCTTGGCATTTCACTGCGGCCACAATACACCTCTCTGTAATCCTCTAACAGACCTTGAGGTGATATTCACTGTAAAACGAGAGAGAGGGAGATGGAAAACGAGGGACACCCGAGAGAGGAAGATTACACAGAGAAAGGGGGAGCAGGGAGGATGAAGAGAGGGAGAGGGAAACATTTCAAAGCCCCCAGCCTGAACACTAGGGTCAATATAAAAAGAGCAGTGGCAGTGTAGCGGAGCGGAGGGATGACCATTGGGTAATAGCAGTATAGTAGTGGTACTATTGACCACAGAAGTGGATATGACCATTGTTGGTTAGCATACACTCAATAGCATGACAGCATAACAGATACTGTGTGGGAAAGCAGCTCTAGAGTAGTAGTGAAGCTACAGTACGGTAGCATCGCTACAGCAAGGCATAGCCACGTTAGCAATAGTATGGCAACCCCCTGTCTCCTGCTGCCCCCTCGCTCTCTACTCTTTAGATTCCTTAATTTTATTTATTTATTTAACCTTTACTTAACTAGGCAAGTCAGTTAAGAACAAATTGTTATTTACAATGACGGCCTACCCCGGCCAACCCTAACCCAGACGATGTTGGGCCAATTGTGCGCCGCTCTATGGGACTCCCAATCACGGCCGGTTGTGATACAGCCTGGAATCAAACCAGGGTCTGTAGTGACGTCTCTAGCACTGAGATGCAGTGCCTTAGACCGCTGCGTCACTCGGGAGCAGGGACAATTACATTTACAACACAAGGGGCTCCCTCTCTCTCCCTTTCCCTACAACATCAAATCAAAAACATGGCGCAACCACCTCGTCGCTTTCGACTGTCCTTTAAAACAAGATTAAACAAACTTTAAATTCCATGGTTAAACCGTGTCATGCCACACAGTTGGAAGATTGGAGAGCTGTACAATAAAGAGTTGGTTATCAGATTTATTTTGAGCCATTTCCTTATTGACAAGACTTGTGTCATGCAATCATTTAAAATGTATTGGCGGTACCATCACATCACTGACTCTGGCTATGACATCTCTCTCCTTGTATCCCCCTAGCTCCAGGAGTGATCAGTTTGAAGGGGTAGGTGAGTTTATAGGTTTATCAGTGAGTTGACACCTTGATTCCAAGGGGCCTTTTAATTAACCAGGTCATTGGCCAGTGTGTGGAAGGAGCAGATCCATTATCAGGGGGCAGCAGGCTGAGGCACGGCTGCTATTTCGACCAGCAAATTGGAGAATTAATGAAGTGGATAATCGCCCCGTACTCGCAGAGCTGACGTCCTGGCTGAGCAGACAAGGCCACCGGGGCTCAGCGTGAGTGTGTGTCAGTGTGAAAGTAATATATACTGAAGGAGTGTGTATGACAGAGAGAGCGAGTGAGTTCATATTGTCCGTGACCCTGTCTGTGTGTTTCTAAAATAAAAGTGTGTTTGTGAAGTTGAGTTTCTATACTGAATGAATGTATGGCTGAGGGGACAGGGGTCAATGAGCAGACACAGACAGTCTCACTACAGTATCACAGTCTTCCAGGTCTACCCCATTTCTATTCCAGTCAATGAATGGAAATGGAATACATGAATCTGAACAATCCACCCAGAAGATGATGGGTGTCTCTGATCGCCTAAATTGAACAGAGTTGACCCAGGGCCTGTTAGCCGAGGGGAGCTGCCCCCTGTGATCGTGACTCATGGTGTTTCCACTCTGCTGCGGCTTTAAGGCCAGTTTGACGGATCAGCTGCCTGCCGGTCTGGGGCAAGTGGTGAAGCAGGGATACTGTTACAACCTTGTGCGTCTGTGTGTCATTAGGGTGTCTGTTTCTGTGCGTGTTGTGGTGTGTGTGTGTGTGTGTGTGTGTGTGTGTGTGTGTGTGTGTGTGTGTGTGTGTGTGTGTGTGTGTGTGTGTGTGGTGTGTGTGGTGTGTGTGTGGTGTGTGTGTGTGTGTTGTGTGTGTGTGGTGAGCAACATTAAGTGTGTGGGTGTGTCACTGGCTGAGCAATCAAAGGGCGCCTATGAAGGCAACCCCGCTTTGCCTTGATATCCTGTTTTTTCACCTCTCTCGATCCCTCTTTCACTGTTCCCCAGACCACCTGAGGGAAATAAATATCGTCCTATGCAGTAAAAGAGGACAATGAACCCACTGCTAGGGTTCATCTAGCCCCAACCCCGACCATCACCTAAACCCAAATTGGTGGCTGACAATTGTTCACATAACAATGGCATTACCGAAGCCAGGGTGTTGTACTGGACCATGGGGGTTGTCCTGAGGGGGCAGGACTCTCATATATGATGTTAGTGTAGCTGTCCGACTATTTTGGAACATTCTAGGCATGTACGTACCTCTGTGTGGAACTAATAGCCACAGACCACACCTTGTCATTCATGGGGATAGTGCCTCCGGGGCAGTTGGAAGACAAAATCCAAATCTAAAAGAAAACATTAGGAAAATACACACATTAAAACCATTGTAAATGCGATAAAACCATAGTTGTCTGTGGTTGACAGTTAATTTGCTAATATGCCACAGGGTGGAACACGCAATTTATTCGCCCAGCTTGCATTTGACACACACTCTTGGGTTGCCACCCAATGGGACACTCCAGTAGAGCTCTGTCAGCCAGTCGCATTTTAAAGAAACTGACACATTATGTGCTAGCATACTAGCGTGTCTTACCCGGGCTGTTCTGTCTCTGGAGCCGCAGACCATCAGTCCTCCTATGCAGCCCAGTCAGTTCACCTTCTGCTTGTGACCGGAGTACTCTACAGAGAACCCATTCCTCCTGTGGTGCGCCAGGATCTTACCATCACTGAAAGAGACAGATAATGGTTCATCATAACAGACGTGAGTGTGCTTCTATGGCCGTGGGTCTGCAGTAGTGATGATGCTTCTATTTTCGTTAGTCTAAATATGTTCACAGCAGGAATGGCATATGAGTACTGAAGCAAAATGCTGGACTGAACATCAATCACTGATAATATTCCTTCCAGGGGTTTGGGTCAAGGTGATTACTGCTCGTTACCTTCCTCCACTAACGAGGTGTACACTACGATGTCTGCAGCCTGAGACAGACACAGCACATCCCCATCGAGGCTGTATCCATGGCAACAAGCTGTGGTGGGAACACACAATCGAAACATTTGTTTTTCTACACCTCGCTTCAGACTTCACGGATTGAGGTGACACGGTGACTAAAAGGAGATAATGATCCTCCCTTTAGTTGAAACCTTGTCAATTGCACAACCAGAAGGGAACACTTTTTAAAGTTATCTAAGGATGGACAGTAAGCCAACCATTGACTCTCTGGATAGGGCATAGCAGTACTCCTAATGAGCTTCTCAGTCCCAACATCGAGAACTATAAGCTATTCAGCAACCATTTTCCAAAGACATTAACACCTAAATATCTAATACCATTTACTTGTATACAGCTTTATGAAAACAAACTAACAATAACTCGACAGGAACTCATTGTCAATTATTTCTCCCTAACCCTTCACCTGCCAATCCCTGCCGTGTGTTCAGTTGGGCTAGAGATGAGATGGATGAGGATAACTTCTGAATCTACACTATGTCACCATGAGGCCAAAACTCACAAACACACTCACTTAATCCTCCATTTGATCATGACTTCCTTTCTGCAGAACCCATGGTTCCAGTTCTGAGATACCTTCACTCTGTCCTTCAGCGGGATGTGGAGATACCTGTGACACGGACAGTGATGTGATAACACAATTATAACCCCCGAAGAATAAAAAATAAATATAACCTCCGAACAGACGACGCTCACAAACAATTCCCCAAAAGGCATTGAATTACAGCATTGCATGATATGAATATCACATGGCATAGTGGGACACCTCAAACAGAACCATATTGTTCATACGCATGTTGCAATTAGGATCTAGAGGGGATAAAGGCAGCTAGAAAGATATCAGACTGGTCGGACTTCAACTCAACAATATCATCCAGGTCTGGGTTCCCAAACGCATCGTAGCAATAAGATCATCTTAATTCCATTTAAACTAAATGGACGGAAGATTATCTTAGTGCTACAACGTTTTTGGGAAAACCCAGTCCAGAATAGTAGCATATGTATTCACATGTGTTCATGAGGCTGTGCCAGAGGGGGTGGATACGGGCTGGAGGAAACAGCCTGCTCCTCTCACAGAGCTGAGGGATGTGGTATCCTGTAGCTCTCAGCAGGAATGCCAAGTTCATTTACACTGGCGTTAGGCTGCATCTCAAAGGAGACCCATGGTTTGATTAGAGTGGCTGTCACTGTGGCACATGGAGCTGTGCTGGGGGAAGAGGCAGTGATGCCAGAATGGCTCAGGTCCAATTCACAATGTTAGGTTCTCTAGACCAGTCAGTTAGACTCCACAGCAGCAAGTGGGAAGAAATAGGCTATTTCTTACAATGCATGTATCATGAAATACAGTGTCGTCATGTCAACGTGACTACAATCATTGACCGAGTATTTTATTCTCAGCATTATGTAGCAGCATGACTGTGCGCAATAAGGAATGTGTTATTATGCAGCTATAACTGATTTATAAACGCTGTTAGTTATATCTATAGCATGTAACCACGAGGCTATCTGCATTCATTTTTACAAAGAAACAGAAACGTATTCCTGGGGCACCATACTGAAGCATTGTAGCCCATGCACTACATGCTACAGTGTTGCATAAGTTTGCATCAAGGACAGCGGTGTGACTGACAACTGACTGTAGCAAGCCGGGAAAATGTGTAAACAACACTTGGGAAGTCATGATGCTTACTTATCATGAAACGACCACTGTAGCCTACTGTACGAATAACAAATGTATTTCTTACACATCTGCTTCTTGTCATGACATTCCAGTGTTTATGAACTCTTTCTCTATCTTCCTCCATACTGCGTCCCGATTAGCAAAATGGTAAATAGTTTTGCAAACTTGAGAAAGGCGACTCAAAGACTTGTATTCCAAATATGACATGATGTGGTAGAGCACATCATCTGGTAACTGGAATAAGAACATTTTAAGTTCTTATTGAAGAAGGTTTCTCTTTTCCGTTTAAGTGTTGCCCTGTATATTTCTCTAGGAGGTGTATTGCCTCTTCTGTGGTAGTAAAAAAAAAAATAATAATAATAGCGGTAAACAGTATTCCATGTTTTCAGAGCGCGTGAATAGAGAAGACACAAGAAGCCATTCCAAAACAGTAACAGCAGATCACGCGGTGACGTCGTGCAACGTAATGACGCCATACACCTATAACCTGTTGCTCTGTCAGGGAACATGTATAACGTAGCAGGCGTGAAAGAAACGCATGAAACTAGATCACCTACGTACTGGTTTTGACGAGAAGGGGAAAAAAACTGTCGGGGGAAGTTCTGTTCTGCATGTTCAACCAATCCAGTAAATGTTAATGAGGAGTTAAGGATGGAGTGTTGCCTTGTTAACGTCCAAAGGAAGTCCTGTCAAAGGCTCTTTCCAATTCCTCTGAAAACCGGAACAAATGGCTGTTGGGGACATGGCAAAGGCTAGGGTATATGAAATTAAATGTCTCACTCTCCAATTACTATATTGCTTGTATTTGCAACAGTATAAGCAACAGTGACATGTATTTGCTATACTGTGGCATTTTGAGGTGTTGAAAACCTACACACACATTCCACAGTGCTCTATAGCTAATTTCAACAACTGCTGTAATTGTTGGTTTTATTCTGCAGCTTTATTTACTAACTCTGAGCCTCTTTGGCTGTTTCTCCTTGTCTTTACTGTTTTCTATTGGCTATTCTGGCATGGGCATGAGTTCCCCGGCAGCAGACATGCTTGTGGAATGCCCCTCAGTCCTTCTGAGGGGCTGAGGCATATTGACTGACCCAGTCTCTCTGATGTTTTTGTTGTGGGGTTTTTTGTATAGCGAGCTTCTTGTCATTGCTGGCGGACCCCCATCTTGTCAGTATTTAAAGCTGTCATTGTCTGACATGTTTTTCTATTACAGCCACAATGGGCCCATTTGATCAAGGGTTATGGTATGTGATAGGCTGTTTGATCAGAGGTCATGGTGTGTGATTGGCAGAAATGCAGCTTCTAGGTGGCGGTTTCTAGTTAGACCAAAGTGGCAGCGTAACCTTATCTCATTCCGCGTTGTGACTGTGTTTCTCATAGAGAGGTGACGTAACTGAGACCAAGTTCCTTGCAACAACTGGATGGCGACCAGGTCAAACCATTATAGGACCATAGGGACCACATCCTACATCAACATTATGATTTAGAAAACATTGTGATTTTTAAAAACAATATCATTGACTCTGTATGTATCTGACGAATACAGTTTCTAAACAGAAAGCACCTGCGGTTCTTGGGATGATGCCAACTGTGAAATACTAGAATACTGTGAAAAAGAGTACTGTGGAAAGGGCCTTCATATAATGCAAGGACAATGGTTTCAAAAATGTTTCAAAGTGTTTTATTTTCTTTGGACAAGTTTGTATGCATTGTAAATCATGTGAGAACCACATATGTTAAATCTATTTGCATGCAAAATATTGCTCCTTTTCACCTGCTGTTCTAAGGAATCTATGTCTTGAATTTAAGGTTATTCACCAAAAGCAATAAAGTACCAAAAGTTGTACAGTGGTGAAATTACTACTAATATCGAACATTCAACTGTCGTAAAGCTTAACAGTTTAGTGTCACTAGCATCAATTTGTGCACATTCACAGCATGAGGGTGCTCTAGCCTTCAGTTACAACAGGCAGCCCCAAAAGTCTTTGATCAGCTGTGCATAACGGCACATCATTGAAATATGCAGATTGTTTCTTAGAGACGTGTCCTCTGTTGAAAGCTGCACACACTGAAAGGCCATGTCCCAAACACTGGGACGTCTAAAAAAATCATTTATGGTCGGGTTTCCAGCTGAACTGACATGGCTAAAAGGAAATGAAGAGGTTGGGAGGAGAGAGCTGGGGAGCAGAGGGGTACGCGGGGGGGGTATTCCCTTTTGATCTTTTTAAGGCAGAGAGGGGGGACTCTCCCTGAGCAGGCAAACACATTTAACTGGTAATTGTTCAGATCATTCTGACAATCAGTCTTGGAAATGCATGGACAAACAAAAGTTTACAGCTCCAATTGGAAAAGTCAACAGGTCTCCCGTAAGGCCCGTATAAACAATGAAACGTATGAGTTGGAGCTCCACTTTGATCAGTGTTTGCGTTTCAATTATCCAGCTTGGTTTGGCTGCTGGCTCTTCCCTAACATTGAAGGAAGAATAAGGACATGGAGTTAAGGGGATCTCTGTCACTTGGGAGGAAAATCAATACAACTAGTATTCTAGGCTCTAAGAATGAAATGAAGAAAGTGGGAGTTAACTGCACTATTTCTGGACAGTGTCAAACACACAGAAACCTCAAACCCACTTGGTCATTGATTGCTGCTTATTGTGGTTTTCCTGTTGTTTTTTGTTATATTCTCTATATTGAGAAAAGTAGATGGTAAACACACCTGAGACCTCAGTATGAGTCTCCTGATCAGGAAGATAATAAAGGAAAGTTTGTGGTATTTGATCTCACACAAAAGTCAGTTTAACTAAGGCAGTTTGTCCAGGATAGTATTTTACTTTTTTTAAATTAAGATATATTTTGATGTTATGAGTTTTTTTTGATCAGGGCAGTTTGCATCAGTTCTGCTTAGGGAGGCAGGGTCGTGCTCCCTGCTCACCCCTGCTATTCTACTGTCTCAGCGGGGGGGGGGGGGCTAAATTGCTCCCTAAGCAAATGAAGAGGGTAGTTCTTGTTTATCTGGGGTTAAGGACGATGGTTGTGGCTCAATAAAAAACGAAAGAAAGCAATTTTACCCCCTGTTTCTGCAGCAGAATTGCTCTGCATTTGCAAGGCATCACAGGCTACACAGAAGGTGCGACTTTTCCCACAACTTGCTCCTTCCCCAGTGTCCATTGGGGCTTTCGAGTCATAGGACCAACACAGAGCTGTAACGGAGTGGGCAGACTAGGGAGTCACTACAGAGAGCCCAGGGGGACAGAAACCCTGTTAATCCATCATGGAAGGACTCAATCAGATTAATGTCAAGTTTTGTGAATAGACCTTTTAATTCAGTCTTCAAGTATGGAAGAGCATTTCAACTCCTAAGCACTGACTTAACAATTAAGATGTGAGGTTAGATACGTTAATAGATACGGTAAGACATAGTAAGGAGTAAGAAAGGGGGGGGGGGGTTAAAATCATGACCATAGAATAAAAAAGGCATTTGGGATAATGATTCTCCCCAAGACAACAGAATTCAGTCAACATCGAAATATAGTTGTATGTACAGAATGATATACTGTACAGTAAATCTTAGACATAAATGCTCTGGACTTTCAAATAAGGGACATTACCAATTCAAATCTACAATGAACAGACTCCTTGAAGTATAAGTTGCCAGTGAAGCCTGCCATGCTGCTCTTCACTGAGTTCCATAATTAGACTTTGCTCTGCCATACAGAGGGCAGAAGGCCTTACTATGCCTTAAGTAGAACACACACCAGAACGATGGACGGCCGAGTGCAACCGAATGCCTCTAACCAGAATATCGGACGTCATTTTCTGTTCATTTTTCGAAGATTCTACACCCTCGGCAGGTGGTCCCTGTAACACACAATGGCCATATCAAGAGACTGAATAGCTGCCTGCTGCGCTTGGCTGCCCCTCATTCTGATATGTGTGGGGTTTTACAGAGATGCATCACCAGGTCTTGTTCTGCCATGCAGAGCTGCATCAAGAGACCCTTCTGGAGCAAGATAGTTCTGCTTAGTCTGATATGGGGGAGCAAGAGAAGCAGAAGGGTTCAGAAGACATCTTGGAAAGAAATTAATCCCTGGAGACACTGTGGCCAAGGAGTTGTCAGAACCCAACCTCCCTCACTCAGCACAGCTCTCCACCCATGAGGACACTGTCCACAAACAAACACACACACACCGGGGCTGTCCAATCAGATTATAAACACACACAACGGGGCTGTCCAATCAGATTAAGCCCTGAGGTGTTAAAGGAGTGAGATGAAAGAAAAACAGCCGTCTGCACACAAAGCGAAACAGACAGTTACTGAACCTGGAGAAACCAAAGCCTTAAACAAACACATTGCTATCATCTCTGAGACAGTTACTGAACCTGGAGAAACCAAAGCCTTAAACAAACAGATTGATATCATCTCTGGAGGACCAAGCAGAAGAAGACCAACACACTTTTCTATATGCTAAAGGGCTCCAACATCAGTGACCTGCTGTAGTCTTACACTGCTTGCTATAGACTGCTGCTTGGCCTTCTAGGGGGCTAAGAGTTGCATTCCAAACGGCAGAGCAGGAGGAAATCTATACCTAACTCTCTATCAAACTTTACAGATATATATTTTTTGAGTGCAAGGTTAGAGGACAAAAACATTTCCCACTTTAAAGTTGACATTTCTAAGATCAACTCAGAGAAACGACAAATAGAAAGACATCTCTATTAATAACAGAGTTCAAGGGTTTTTAGATGTATGCATAAAGGGTTTGAAGGCTGGGAAGGGATGACCTTCTGTGTTATGTATCATCAGAATGCTTATGTGATCCAAGTGACCTGTGCATGTGCGCGTGGAGTGACTTAAGCCATCTCCAGTGTGTGCTTAATGACACTTCCACTTCCCAAGGCGGTTCAATGAGTGTACAACAACCACTTAACAAACAAGAGTTTAATATCAGTATTCTAATGTACATTTATTACACATTTTAAATAAATATCCCATCATTAAAATTATTTGCACACATCCTCAAATAAAAATAGATTTATATATGTATAAAAACAGACAAACAAAAGGGCAACAAAATCAAAGGGAGTTTCCTACATGTCGATGCATTTTTACACCTCTAATTTAGTTATAACTATAGCAAGAAACCTGTGATTATCAATGTAGCTGCCACATTTTCCATTGTGTATACTTAAAGCTCTATTTGCTTTAACGGTGTTTGTCTGTATAGAATTCCAGAAGTAGCAAGGGCACACCACAGTGTTCAAAACAGAGGTGCCGTGGCTGTGTGTAAGACTGAACGCGACATTACCCAATACTGAGCTCCTGAACGCAGCAGTTATGCTTTGTGTGTGTGTGTGGGTGTACTGTATGTGTCTCTGAACGCAGCATATTCTGGCAGTGCGGTCGATCAGGGCCCTTCAAGTCTCTTGGAGCAGCAAGTGTGAGTCCAAAAAACTCTGAACCGCCAAACAAAAGTAAAAACACAACCTAAAATACAGAGATGATAAAAAGTCCACGCCCTACGAAAAAAGTCAGCACCCCAAATGTCTGATGAGTTATGTGCATCTAAAAACAACTTAACACAGGTCAGTACTAAAAGTCTCAAGTACAAAAATATACTTCTTATTTGTTTCTGTTTTCTTTACTTTCTGATTATTTTTTTTTAACTACATGTTATGTATAGTAATGTTCAGTACAAAAAAAAATTCTCTAGAGGTTTTGGACAGAGGAGTTCATTGGAGCTTCAGTCAGTGTTTTTCCCTCCTCCTCTTTCTCTCCCTCTCTGCCCCCCCTCAGCGTTCGGCTGAGAAGCGTGTGCGTTTAGTCCTGGGGCTGAAAGGGTAGTGGACGAAGTCAAAGGGCTTGTGCTGGGCCGGATGGGTGGGATGGGATCCCAGAGGCAATCGTTTCATAAAATGGACCTCGCGTTGGTGCTGCCGCGTTCGCGAGCCTTTCCGTGGGCGTCCACGTCTGGTGAAACCCATGTACCAGCCCTCGTAGCGTGCGTTCCTCAGCGCTGTGTAGTTATTCTCCAGGACAATCTCTGAGAAGATGCAGTCGTGGCCTTGCCCATTTCTCTGTGGAAGACAAACACACACACCAGGTCAGTCTGAGGTTCTGAAGGAGCTTTCGATGAAGATTTACAGATGGAAAATATCAGACGTATGAAGGCTACCCCGAACAGTATGTCCCTGCACACACACACACAAATACACATGCGTGCAGCCCTCCCCACACACATGAAGCATATGCTACAGCCATTACAGGCCCAGATCAGAGAGAGGGGATGACAGTAAGCGATGAGTCTCCCCCCTCAGTAAACACAGAGACGCAGGCAGTGCACCAAGGACCACTCACGGGTCAGCAGCCTAAGACACCATCATAGGAGAAATACCTCAGGAGTTCAAATTCTTTATCAGCTTCATGTGTGGATAAACTAGACTAGTCTCCCTTCGGTACAATCAAATACATGGTTGACTAGCATCCATTCTATCTATCTCTACGTTTTGAGAAATGGTCCGACAGGGTGGATTTTTTATTTTCCTGCTGGCTTCTACAGTGAGAGAGAATGGAGTTTGTGCTCTTGTATTGTGAGCAGTAGCTAGGACCTGCGTCCTCCCACAACCCCTCCAGCCCAAACTCCACTGGTCTGTGACACGTCACACACCGGCAACACTAACTTAGCTCAACGAGCTCAACCTAGATGGTCAAAATGGGCTGTTAAAAATAAATCTAGCATTCATGCAGCCAGCAAGCAAGTGCAACATACACAAATATACACATACAGTCATTTAAACACACACACACACACACAGGCTGTTGCTGGGCCGGTATGGCAGAGAGAGGCAGCTCAGGGCAGATGGTGCACCTGGCAGGGTTCTGTAGGGGGGGGGGCGGAGATGGCAGCCCTGTTTATTAGCCAGCACAGCGAGAGAGGAGCAGAGACACCCTCGGACACACAACACGTTTCACAGAGGAGGAGACTTCCAACAACATACAACGACTCTAACCCCTCTCACATGCAGAACCTACCAGAGGTGGACAGTTCTGGAGCCTAGCTATAGAGAACCAACAAACAGAACCACAGCCACACTGAACGATGGTAAGAACTGTTGCAGAGTGGCCATACAAATCCACTGGTCTTAGAACCCCCAAACAGAACTACAATATAATCAAACAGCGGAACCACAGCCGAAGAACCTCGAAAACCAAGCCAATGGAAAGTGATCATAACCCTCACTGCAGTGCTCAGAGGAACTGTTCTCTCTACCTTTCCGATCAGCTTCCCCCTCTTGTTCATGCAGATGTAGAGTCCTGTCTCTGCTCCTTTGATCCGCACGCGACTTCCAAACGTGTCTGTCTCTACGACGAGTTTGGCTGAGGAAACAAAGGAGTTTTATTATCAACCAGGCGTTGCCACTATTAGTAATGGCACGTTGCTCGAAGACATAGTTTGGTTGATTCAGTTTATATTTTTATACGAGCAAATTCTATATATCATCAGACACACACACACACACAGAAAACCTGTGGGGACCATTCCTGAGGATTTACGCAAGCTTAAATTCTTGCAGAATGACAAAAACATGTGTACCTCAATTCTTTGAAAACTGAAGAGGCCATCCTGGAAGGACTATCAACTTTATTTATTTAAAAAAAAATAATAATAATTCTACTCACTTCACACATAAGCACCACATTCATAGATCACGCTTGGAATCAGAAGAAAGAAAACACATAAATAGAAGTGTGTTCAATGGTTTATCTATGTGTCTATGTGTACTGTAAGTCTCACAGCTGCTTCTATGGTTGTAAAATAAGGTGTGGGTTAAATGTGCTTATCTATTATGTTGTTGCCTTCCACGGAGGTACACAATGCCTACCTAGCCATTATAAATCAACTTTTCATCGGCTTACAAACCGTTATTATTCCCACCCCCCTACCTACATGACGATGACACACACATTCATAGACCAACATTGTCAGAAATAAATAACCCATGGTGCATCTGATAGTTTTACTGCTCAGCATCTATTCTTGTTAAACAGATCAAAATTCAACAAATAGGACTACTGACATTTCAAAATGTTAACCCCTTGTATGTGCCTTATTAGAGTATGCCTTATTAGAGTTTCCAACCCCTCTTTGATTCATGCACACTGTGGTCATTGAGTTACAGTTATTATCAGATGGTTGGACTAAACAATAAACGCCTCATGAAAGCCACAGCTGCAGACCCACACATACAAGCTGCTACCAGGGGTAAAGGTGGCACAGGCACAGGTGACCGGAGCACCTCCACACCCCCTGGTGCAAACCACAAACACACACACTCAATAAACCACATTAGACAGGGCATTAGACAGGGCCTACAGCAGGATACACACAGAGCCTAAGGTCCAGTTTGCTGCCAAATTATATGTAATTCTAAAACCATTTAATAGCAATAAAAAAATAAAACATTTTATTTTAAAATAGAAATTCCAAGTTTCAACAAAATATGCAAAGATAATAGATAAATGTAGCCTGGTTGTCCAGGGGAAACTGTGCGTAAAATGCAAGCGGGCTAGTTGGAAATTCAGCGCAGTCTATTTTTCTTATAAAGCTGGTCAGAGTAAAGAGAGAGAGAGAGCTATGCAGGAAATGTTCAGAATGTTAAGGTAAAAATATTTATAATCGCTCTTCCAGACATGAGTTTCTCTGGAGAATCACCTACAGCACAATATTCAATCCAATTTAAATTTGATGTCCGCGGCCTCTTCTCGACAATACCTGATAGATACAGTGGCGTGTTACTTACCGTAAAAAAAAGAGAGAAAAACTACTTCTGTTTAATTAATTTAGTCGCTTTATAAGTATTAGGTTACTAACCTCCCACTGGGCATAGATGTCAGTTCAATGTATAGTTTGTATTTAGGCCTACATTTTGTTCAGTTGTCACCGTGAAATCAACAAAAATGTCACCATGTCATTGGATTTATGTTTAAAGTTGGGTGAAAAATATATGAAATGCCCTTACATTGATACGTTTTTCACGTTGATTCAACGTCATCACATTGATTTTTGGGGATGAAATGATGATTCAACCAGTTTTTACCCAGTTGGTTCTTACACATGATTGTAATACAAAGAAAATGGGCCTTTAGACCCTATATGCCTATAGACATAGCCCAACACTGTTATAGCCATAGGGGCTACGTTTATTTTAGTAAGTTAGTTTAGAGTTTTAAACTTAATGCATTTTGGCTAGTTAATTAATAAAACTGAGAAAAAGTGTGAGGAACTTGAAACAGGTCCACAAAGTGTGTATATTGGGCTTATATTGGGCTTACCGTATACGTCTCCATCGTCTGCCATGGCGTTGATCTTCTTGTTGGGCAGAACCTGCACGTGCTTCCCGCTGGTTCGGCTGTAAAGCTGGTAGGTCCGAATTAACCTGCGGCTCACACGGTCCGTCACCTTGCTCTGTTCGCTTACATGCTGCGTGAAATTAGGCGAGGACTGATTGGTTACCTGTCAGAAATTAAATGTCATCACAATCAGTATTTGAAAAAAATGGCTTCAAAGTAAGCTAATTACAGTTGTCTATGTTTTAAGCAATAATATCCTAATTTTGCTCTAAAACCAAAAGAAGCCAATTTGGAAATATGTTTCCAATTCTATTTAGGCCTACTTGCCATTATAGACTATAGGCCTAATAACGCATCACTTGATAAAATGCAATAGACCATAATGATGTAATCTTAATGCAAAGGCCAACAGTTCCTTAAATTATGTATGCATAATTTTTAACGTAGGAAAACCTTGAAATTAAAAAGTGGGCGCAAGGTGCAACAGCTTGTGCGTAAAAGTGAGTGTAGGCATATAGCGTGGTGTTAGATAGATACTAAACATGTCTAAAATATCAAATAGGCTATACATAATACATGTTTAATATTTCACTCACAATAAAATGGAGCAAGTGGGCATATTAATGATTATCTTAAACGTTTCCCTATTTGACACTTAGCCATACGCCCTCGTGTCTGTTTCAAGGGACGACAGCTAAGGAACAATGACGGAAACTTCTGAAATATTGCAATATTTGAACCCCAAGAGATTTTTCAGACTTGCCTTTCCCCACGCGATGCCCCTTCTGTGCCCACGCATCCTGCGCGAGGGAAGTATGTTCGCAAGATACCTGCCAAGCTGTGACGCGGGCGGCATGCAACGCGCTCGCTGCCCCTTGCGCCTTGGGACCCAGCTGATATGTTATATCACAAACGATATGACGATCCATCATCTCTCTCTCCCTCACTGCTCGCTATTATTACCCCGTGCTTTCAGTCACAGAAACCATATGTTTTAACAATTTACATTTGATGTTCTACGAATTTTCAAGATGCTAAAATAACGACATGTCGTCCAAGGAGATTTAAAGTTTTATCCAATAATGAATAAATCCACTGAGACTGAACAGTTTGTAAATTATTTGTAAATGAATTGAAAACGCGTGAGATATTTAAAATCATAATCAATCATAAAAATAAATGTTATATTTCAAATCATGCATATGGACATACCTGAGCATAGTAGCAGAATGCAAAGAAGTGTAGGAACCTGAAAAAGAGATACATAAATGAGTTATTATACATTAGGGCACGTAAATCACACATTAATCAACAGAAGGAGAATTGAGAGTTGCAGGAAATACTCACAGATAACTCAACTGGGATGGGAGGCGTCGCATGTTGATTGTGTTGATTGTTCCTTCGATAAATGCAGCTGACAGGGCTTGCAGTGTTCCAAAAACGAGGTTATTTGGTAAAGATAAGCTTTGTGAAACACTGGTTTCGGTTGCAATCCTCGCTCTTCAAAGACTTCATTAAAATCCCAAACGACCAAGGCTGGAGGACGCGGTAATTTTTTGTCGTTGCAAAAAATGGGCTACATTTCACGTCAAATAAATGTCCATAGCCTGTTTTGAAAAGACGGACGCTCACGAATTATCGTCAACCTTGACAGTAAAATGCGAAACTGAAAATGATAATTGATAACAATGATGAATGATTATTGATAAGTGTCTGTCTGTTGGTCAGGCGGCCCTCTAGTTTACCAACGTTTAAGTGCACTTAGAAAAGGTGCGTTCAAGTTTTGGCAAAAGCGCTGGTGGGTTTTCTAATAATAAGGATACAAATGCAAAAGCAAACAAGGTCATCCTATGCCAATGGAGATGACAGTTCATTCGCTGTAATATTTATCTCTTTGTAATTCCTTCAGAGAATCCTCAGTAGCTATCTTCCAGTTTAGCCGGTTGTAGAGAGTTTATATATCGGGGTTCTCGGTGGTGGATAACGTGCGCGTCCCTTGCGTTCAGAGCGGGTGATGTTGCCTCATTGATCGGTAGTGCAGGACTGGCGACTCTCCAGTCTCCCCTCCTCTCCTCCCATCGCAGGCTCCAATGTCAACCCCTTGTTCGCACTCACACCCCTGGTTAAAATGGAAGGACGATCTGCGAGGAACAAGCCCCCTTTTTCTGCAGAACAAAAGCCACCCCCCTCCCCCTGCATTTAAAACATATATTCACCTGAGGAAAAGTCAACACTTGCGGGGAGAAGCAGGAGGAGTCTTACATACCCAGTGCGCAATGACGCTTCTGCGCCGAATTACCGAAGGAATTAATGAAATAAAAAAAGAGTTAACGGAACGTTCCTGGTAATTTATCCTATATTAAAATCTATTCCAAATTGAAAGAGAAAAATTCTAACTCAAATTTGCAATCTATTTTAGTACAATGGCCGCATGTCATCAATGCAAATGATTTTGCTATAGTTTACAGCTACAAACTTGATTATGCCTATAGATTTGTTCGATTTTTTGTTTTAAGGATGAAACAGATGTGTCACTGGGATGAGTGCAGACTTGTAAAATGCGTATCTTGTGTATTGCCTGAGAAAAGTGAGAGACTGACATAATAACAGGATTACAGGCGATTAGCGTTTTTAAAACACCCCCTCCCTGCATTTGATAAAGGGAGATGCATTAATCTCCAGTAGCCTACTTCAAGATAGAATCCATAATTGAAACAATAACAAAGCGTACTCCCCACCCCTGTATCACCAAAAAGCTAAGGGATGGGGCTGGAGAAATCGAACTACTCTCAAATTCATAGTCAGAGCTATGGATGCAAGGACTGTATAATTTTGTATAAATGTATAATTTTAACCATGTTTTGAGGCTATACAGTGTTTGTTTACATTTACGCTGTTTACAAAAATTGGAGTAAAACAAGTTTATATTTTGGGTTCTGATGGGGTACGACAGTTGAACAAAGCTCATGGGCCATTTATAAGTTATATTCTTTAAGAAGCAATGGGTATATATCATTAATAGAAACACAAATAACCCCCCCCATGCTAAACCCCCCTGGTATTGTAATGGTGAGTGGTAAGCATGCCCTGGGGGTATGATATTTGTTCTTCTGTAACTTTCTCACTCATCATTATTCACGACTCAGAGAAGAGAACCAGGGTAGATAAACAAACATAAGGGTACATGTATATCTTTGCAAAATGGGACCTTACATTCAACTGAAACAATAGCCTATTGATTAACCTATCCAATTGATCATTCACTGTCCCGAATGCAACAGACTTCTTAAACGAAAACTTACTTAATTATGAGAGAGACCAGACAGAACAATTTATTAATGAGTTGTGTGAGAGGACATTCTCACCTCGAATGGGTGAATGGGCCATTAGAGGGGACATGTCTTCAAATGAATCAGTCAATTATTTTATTTTGGTTAAGAGACTTATCAAAGCCCCCTTACATGCAGACTCCACCCCACCCTTTATTATATGGGACCTAGAACATGCCCATCACCAAGAAGACCATCTGGTTAATTGATTGTCTGCAATTAATTAGGCTGTGGTCCAGCAAGCACAGACTTTCTGGTGGTCGGATCCAGAGTTTAGTTTCAGCCACGTGATGGTCAGACAGACACGCAAAGGCATGCCACTCATTTTAATATTTGATTGACATCATTTGAAGTTTATCTTTTAAATGAATGTGTAGGACCTACCCTAACTTTACTGACTGGCTTACCACACCCCCCGCAGTGCGGTTTGTGGGCCCCCTGGAGGTCGCCCCCCATCCCCAGATATCATATGAGCACGTCATAAGCCATGACACACACACAAAAAATTGAATTACAGGAAATGAGCTTTAAAACTGCAAATGCAAACTGTCTATACCCCCGGCTATTGTCCCATTTTTGTAATTTATATTATGAAAAAAAACTTTAGAGCCCATCATAAAATCATTAATTGAAACATGCCTTTATGCATTCGATATTTAATTGTACTGGTGTCTAATATTGTTATTTAGCCTATGCGTTGTCTGTTCTGATTAGTTATTTGTCAAACCAATGAACAGACTGAATAGGCCAGAAATTATTTGGACTACATAGATACTACAAACGCATCAATCCATCTCTCAATCATGCGTCTCATCTCATGCAAGTGAGTGCCTACTAACCTTTTTAAGCACACAATAATGGATGGACGCAGTACTCTGTCACTGACAAATCACACGATCAATTGTCCTTGTCACCCTGCCCGCAGTTACTCATCTGAACCACTAGAGGGCACCGTGTCTGTCTAATACTCTATTACATTGGTACAAGAAAGAACGATTATGTTAGTAAACGCCAGACATTTACACTATATTGAACTAAAGCAATCTTTAGTTCCTAAAATCTCCCTAACAAATGGTCAGCAAGATTATACAGAGTTGAGTTGAGCCAGCCGGGTTAATTTTCAACTGCAGTCCATGGGCAGGTTATTAAAAACAATTACAATATAGACAACCATTGAGCAGTGAGCACACGCAGAGCAACATAGGACAAGCAAACATAGCATACAGACAGAGCAACATAGAACAAAAAGCAGCAAGACAGAGATGTAATGACTATTAAAATGAAAGGGTGTATGTATTTGATGATCTCTCATTGATGGCAATTTAACAATGCTGAACTTTATTCATCTGTGAGTAGTAGGCCTAGGTCTTGAACTGTCGAGCTTCTCGTTGCTAGTTGGTTTGTATTTATGTTTCCTTCCCACTCTACCATTAGCATTGTCTACTTGTTCTCTCTATCTGTGTGTGTGTGATGAGCGGCAGGTAGCTGCCACTCTGCAGCCCGGCACAAGGCCTGCCTGCCCTCCCCTTAACCCCAGGAGCCCCACATCTATCAGCAACTCTGTGGGGGTCCCCCACCACCCTCCTTCCCCCCACCCCTCTCTCTCTCCCTCTTCCCATCTCTCTCCCCGTTCATTCTCTCTCCCACTACACCTCTTTATTCCTCCATTGCTATCCCTATTCACTCTCCTCCCATTACCTCTCTCTCCCTCACCTTCACCCTCACTCTCCCCACAGCCTATTTTTCCCTCCCTCTCTCCTCCCTCCCTGTCTCTGCTCCCTCAAGCACTCTCTTCCCTCCTTCTCCTTCTCCCACTACCTCTACTTTCCTTTCCATATCTTCCCTCACTTAAAGTTGACGTGTTACTATAAGATCAGAAATATGTCAAACACACCTTCCCTCAGTTTTTCTTACAAAGATCAACACCACGTTCACCCAAGAGAAACTAGACACTGCTAAGTATCACGTCAGCTCTCTTCTCGTAAGAAATTGAGACAAAGCATAAACTCCATTAAAACTTAAATATTGATGTGACTATTTATAAAATGACAGAGGATAAAGATATTCCGGGCTGGTAGACTGGGGTAGCAGATAATAAATCCATGTTTTATCATTGTGGCCAATCAGGGGTACTAAATGTTCCCCAGAGTCATCCGAAGTCATAATATGCATCGCAGCCCTTTTGTCAGTCATACCTGCCTTCTGGCATTCTGCAGTGTCCCAAACCTTAGTATCATAGTTAAAAACTAATAAGCTATAGTAATAGAGGATCCGCTCTAGGATAACAGTGCCACAGAACAGGTCTAAAACACACAAAGCTAAATCAGAAATGTGAAAAAGAGTTCAATATCAACATTAAAGTAACTTTTTCACAACATCTACTCTGAAGTTGCCTAAATACCTGCAGTCACCCAGCCCCAGTGACTTTCTCAGGCATCTTGCTCCTTAGGTGTGCTTTTCAACTGTTTATCCATCTGGAGAGAGAGGAGAGCGAGAGGTCTCTCCCTGGCATGTACTTATTTAGAGCCCCCGACAGCAGCTCCATTCCCAGTCTCAAAGCCAGGGGTGCTTTCATAGCCCCGTTGGGTTCACCCAGGTATGTGTTTTCACTGAACACATGCTAGTAATACCTATTCCATATGAGCGCCCAGCAACACCATGGTTTTAGCATCTAGCCTGCCCTTTGTTTCAAGACTCCCTCGTCATGCCAATAGAAATGGGGTACGAACCAGACAAGCAAACCATAATAATACAAGAGGTGCTCCGTCTCAGCTCGCCAAACTGTGCCCTAGATTAGTCTATTCCTAGTCTATTTTTATATTATATGCTCTATACCACTCAACTTCTATGCCGTTTCATTGTTTACTCAGTTTTTGTGAGGTCTGTGGTCTCTGAGAAGGTAAAGAATTTGTGGTGTTAAGGTGTGCTGTAGCTGAACAGTAGGAGGTACCAGACAGAAGGTGACCTCTGACCCCTGATTATACGCCACTCTATCACACACACTTCTAATTACACGCACAGACCCACACACACTCTCAAGGCAGGTAGCCTAGGTTACAGCCTTGGGGCAGCAACTGAAAGGTCGCTGGTTCGAATACCCGAACCGGCAAGGTGAAAAATCTGTCGATGTGCCTTTGAGCAAGGTACTTAACCCATAATTTGCTCCAGGTGGTGCCGTACTACTATGGCGGACTCTGTCAAACAACACATTTCACTGCACCTATCCAGTGTATATGACCATAAAAACACATTTTACACTGCCCTCTGACACACACTCCCCAGGCCCCCCTGTATATTGGCTCCTACCCTACCCTCACCGTAACCTCACTTCTTCTGACCCAGCCATGCAAGGTCACACTCAGCGAGGCAAAAGGACACGCTCTCTACAGTTCTGCCCCTCTTGTCATACATGTAGTTTTCAGTTCATGCAAGTATCACACCTATCGCACGTGTGGCCTTGAGTTCTATCATGTTTCATATGAATAATGTTCAGTTCACATGTTTTACACACCTTCAGCACTCAGGTCAAGCATGTTTCACAGGTGGTGGCTAAGAAGCCTAGCATGTTTCACAGGTGGTGGCTAAGAAGCCTAGCATGTTTCACGGGTGGTGGCTAAGAAGCCTAGCATGTTTCACGGGTGGTGGCTAAGAAGCCTAGCATGTTCCGGGTGGTGGCTAAGAAGCCTAGCATGTTTCACGGGTGGTGGCTAAGAAGCCTAGCATGTTTCACGGGTGGTGGCTAAGAAGCCTAGCATGTTTCACAGGTGGTGGCTAAGAAGCCTAGCATGTTTCACAACATGAGCATTCAGGACCACTCCATGTCTCAGTCACACAAGCTTCGCATTGTTCACCCGGTCAGGTCGGCATTTGGTGGTGGGACGTGGGAGTGATGAGTTTGGATGCCCTCCAAGCATTGCCATGTTCTCAGCGCATCCACACAGGTCCCTGTGCGTCTTTAGGCTGCTTTTCACATCTTTCCTTTGCTAACAACATCCATGCTGCTACGAGCGCAACACAGACACATGGTTCTTAGGCAGTAAAATACCTGGCAACTTGCCGCTGCTGAGAATTAGAGGGGCTGAGTGAGTGAAAGTCTGAGAGCCGCTGCAAGGACCAGACTCAGCCTTACAAGCACACAGACACAGACACAGAGAGACACAGAGAGACGGACAGCCAGACACAGAGACACAGACATGGAGAGACACAAACACAAAGACACAGAGAGACACATACACAGAGACACAGAGAGACACAAACACAGAGAGACTGACAGACAGACACACAGACACAAACACGGAGAGACACAAACACAGACACAGACACGGAGAGACACAAACACAGAGACAGAGAGACACAAACGCAGAGAACACGGAGAGACACAAATTACAAGAGACACAGAGACACAAACACAGAGACACAGAGAGACACAAACACAGAGAGACTGACAGACAGACACAGACACGGAGAGACACAAACACAGAGACACAGAGAGACACACACACAGAGACACAGAGAGACACACACACAGAGACACAGAGAGACACACACACACACACACACACACAGTCCTTATCCCCTGGGCTGAGTCGGGACATAAAAACCATATGCCATAGGAAGGAGAGTGAGCGAAGGAGTGAGGTAGACGGGGCAAGGAAGGAGAGTCCAGCCTTTATGTGGAACGGACAAAAGCTCGGGAAATTGTTCCCACCAGTTGGCAAATTGCGTCACACAGGACTGCGTGGGTTTAAGGCCTGGAGCGGCGGAAACCTGATGGGCTCTAGTGGTGCTCATAGTGTGAGGTCGGGGAAGAAGTATTCCAGTGATTCAAATCACAAATGTGTCTTAAGTTCCCCATTCGGACTACTGACCCTCCATGCTAGTTGCCTGGCTGTGTATGTGAGAGAGTGGGAATACATCTCTATGGATAGGTCTCTTTGGATGCCTAACCAGAGGTTGCTCTGTGAGGTGTGTATGTGGGGGGTTAACAAAGAGTTTATGGAGTTTCTCTCTGCCTTGCTTGTCTGTGTTTTTCAATTATGCGCAAGCAAACACACTCGCGCACACACACAAACCACACACAAGATATAGAGCATAAAGTGATGACGCTTCAGAAGTCCCAAGCATACATGTGAGAATCATACACAAGGCTACCATCTCAAACCACTGTGAATGATACATTTAACAAGCCACAAAGAATGCAGTATAGCGACATCCTCTGATAATAATGCAATTTAATATTCATATTTTCAAATGGAACAAGAATTGATGGTAACCCTGTCTGCCCTGTCGATGGACGATGTGTGTCAAATTCAATTAAGCCAGATGAACAACGTGTCCGGGAGAGAGAGCAACACCCCGTCAGCTCACCTTTCTGTTAATAGGTAGTGTCAGTCATCCACCGAAGGAGATTATTTCGATAACGAGACTCATTCATTACTCAATGTGTTATCTGAGCGATAACTTCTCAGATACCTCACTGAAGGTAAAGCCCTTTTTACATCAGCCGATGTCACAAAGTGCTATACAAGAAACCCATCCTGAAACCCCAAACAGCAAGCAATGCAGATGTAGAAGCACGGTGGCTATGGAAAAACTCCCTAGAAAGGCAGGAACCTACGAAGAAACCTAGAGAGGAACCAGGCTCTGAGGGGTGGCCAGTCCTCTTCTGGCTGTGCCGGGTGGAGATTATACCAGTACATGGCCATTAAGGCCAGATTGTTCTTCAAGATGCTCAAACATTCATAGATGACCAGCAGGGTCAAATAATAATCACAGTGGTTGTAGCGGGTGCACCAGGTCCGTACCTCAGGAATAAATGTCAGTTGGCTTTTCATAGCAGAGCATTCAGAGGTCGAGACAGCAGATGCGGTGAGAGAGAGAGAGCGACAAAAACAGCAGGTCTGGGACAGGTAGCACGTCCGGTGAACAGGTCAGGGTTCCATAGCCGCAGGCAGAACAGTTGAAACTGGAGCAGCAGCACGGCCAGGTGGACTGGGGACAGCCAGGAGTCATCAGGCCAGGTAGTCCTGAGGCATGGTCCTAGGGCTCAGGTCCTCCGGGAGGGGAGGGAGACAGAAAGAATTAGAGGGAGAACACTTAAAATCTCTCTCTCATAACGTGATCTCATAAAAATCCCCAAAGTAACATTGTTAACTGTTTAACAAAGCCAATAAACATGAAGGGATGAAAGAGAGGAGGAAGGGAGTAGAGGGGATGCCACGTCCGTCTGTTGTCTCAGCCTACTCCTAGCCAATCCCCCTACTCCACCCAATATCATACCATATCATATCCTCTCCTCCCCATCCCTCCTTGTCCTCTTATCGCTTCTCCTTTCCTCTCTTATATGTTGTTTGGAAATGCATTGGTAGTGCCTGGCACTTCTCAAATGTATCTAATTGAGATGGAATTGACCCCAACCCCGAACTCTGGAATAGAGCCACAGTTAACACCCTAGATTCCCTCCCCCAGAGCTGAATTAACAGTCCCACCATGACAATGACATTATAGGTTTCCCTAACTGGTCTGAGGTCAGTGCAGTGACAGTGTTCACGTTCCTGGAGAGGCCAGGGCACCATATGGCTGAGTGGAGGAGCATGTGTGGCGTCTCTGACAGACGCCGGACACGCTGCATTCCTCTACGGCAGGGGAGACGTACCCAAAATGTCACAGAGGGACAATGTGGACAGTCATCGATGTGCAACTAATAGAATATATAGATCACAGGAGGTTGGTGCCCCCTTAATTGGGGAGGATGGGCTTGTGATAACGGCTGGAGCGGAATAGTATGGAATACGTCGAACACATGGTTTGATGCCATTCCATTTGCGCAGTTCCACCGCTTATTATGATCCGTCCTCCCCTCAGCAACCTCCACTGCTAAAGATAGTTATTTTCACTCTCTCTGCTACAGAGAGACCGCAATTTATATCAGCCCGGGACAGCACGCAATGTCACACGCAATAGTTAATATGGGCAGCAATCATGGAAATAAAGACTGAAATTGGTCATGTCTAGTCATAAAGTAGGCTCTAATTGGTCAACGACCAATGCTTCCTATGCTTTACCAATATTCTCTCCCTATGCTTAACAGTATCACCGTTTCCAGACTACTGCATGACACCTATCACTATCTTTTCTAGGAGCACTCGGAGAATACTGTACCTCATGACCTGTCTGTGCACTCACGGAAACAGCCAGAGAAAGAGTGAAAGAAGGAGTGTGAGGGCGGGAGAGCAATAAGTAAAGTGAGGAAGGGAGGGGGGTTAAGTAGAGTGAGTGAGTGACAGAGCAGGGAAGGAGGTAGAAAGGGAGGGAAAGAGGGATCTGCGAGCAAGCGAGGGAATAAATGGAAAAAGCAGAGGGGAGCAGGGTCTTGCAGGAATTTGGAGGGAGAGGGTTAGTTGAAAAGAGAGACACAGCGTGTTGAGAGCTGTTGTGTTTCAGTGGTCCCCTTCAAAGGGAAAGGCCTGATGTCTTTACCATGCGCTGCAGGGCTGCAGGTTAGGGCCAGTGGGGCTGGGGCTTAGGCAGTCTGAAACCCCACACAGCCTGCAGCCTACACAGTCACACTCTACATGAACCTGCACAGAGCAGGCATAAGGTATGCATTGGGGCTCAATAAGGCTGAAATCATTTTTCGTGGAGATTGCTGCGGTGCTACGCTGAACTGAGCTGCGCTACTCTCGACCTTAGGGAGGTCTGCATGGCGGACATGCATGCACTCTCACAAACACATACACGCACGCACGCACACTCAGACACACACCCATGAACTGCTGTCCCTTGGAGGTCTACTGTCAGGCCCTTCTCCACCCACTTCCTCTAAAAGCCCGTAATATAGCGTTGTCATGGCAACATAATGTTACAGACAAGCTGGGGAACGAATCATGGATTCCACCCGGCAGGCTACACGCCTGTAATGCCCACAGGGGCTGACCTATGACTTGAGAGGGCTGTAGTGACCCTGTGGGCAGGGGGCCAAAGGGGCGGAGGGTTCAAGGTCCCAAAAGTGGTTGGGTTGTGGGTCGGGTATACAACTGTAACCACTGCATTAGATCAGACTTGATTTACCCAGTAGGCTACTAGAGAAATAACAGATATGCACACTGCACACATCGCTGATATTCTATTGGATCTGGGCTTAAATTGAAAATCAATTAGGAAACTGAAAAAACGTAGTTTCTGATTTGCACAATGCCTTCAGAAAGTATTCATACCCCTTGACTTATTACACATTTTGTTGTGTTACAGCCTGAATGGATTCAATTCATATTTTTTTCTCACCCATCTACACACGATACCCCATAATGACAAAGTGAAAACGTGTTTTTGAATTTTTTTGCACATTTATTGAAAATTAAATACAGAAATATTTCATTTACATAAGTATTCACACCACTGAGTCAATTATAGCTTTGAATCGTCTTGGTTATGTCTGTATCAGCTTTGCACATCTGGATTTGGGGATTTTCGCCCATTCTTCCTTGCAGATTTTCTCAAGCGCTGTCAAGTTAGATGGGGAGCAGCGGTGAACAGCAATCTTCCAATCTTTCCACATATTTTCAATGGGATTCAAGTCTGGGCTTTGGCTGGGCCACTCTGACATTGACATTCCTGTTCTGAAGCCTTTCCAACGTTGCTTTGGCTGTAGGTTTGGGGTCATTGTCCTGTTGGAATATAAATCTTCACCCCAGTCTAAAGTTGCTTTCACTCTGAAGATGTTTCTAATCAAGGATTTGCCTGTTTTTGTCTCCATTCATTGTTCCCCTCTATCCTTACCAGTCTCCACGTCCCAGCCGCTGAAAAGCATCCCCATAGCATGATGCTGCCACCAACATGCTTCATGGTAGACATGGTGTTAGACAGGTGGTGAGCTGTGCCTGGTTTATAGCACTTTGCATTCGGGCCAAAGAGTTACATTTTTGTCACATCAGACCACAGAATCTTTTGCCTTATGATCTCAGAGTCTTTCTGCAAACTCTAGGCGTGCTGTCATGCGTCTTTTACTCAGGAGTTGCTTCTGTCTGGCCACTCTCCCAAAAAGCCCAGATTGGTGAAGTGCTGTAGAGACTGTTGTCTTTCTGGCAGGTTCTCCCATCTCTGTAGTTCTGTCAGAGTGGTCATTGGGTTCTTGGTCACCTCCCTGACCAAGGTCCCTCTTGCCAGGTTGCTCAGTTTGGTTGGACTGCCTGCTCTATGCATTCTGGGTAGTTCCATATTTGTTCCATTTCCCAATGATGGAGTCCACTGTGCTCTTGGAAACTTTCAACACTCTAGAAATGGCTTTATACCCTTCTCCAGATATATGCCTCATCCAAATTCTCTCTCGGAGATCTACGGACAGTTCCTTGGACTTCATGGTATAGTTTCTGCTCTGACATGCACTGTCAACTGTGGGACCTTACAGTATATAGACGGGTGTGTTGTTTCTAATTCAATTAAGTTGTAGTGATATCTCATTGATGATCAAAGGAAATTGGATGAACCTGAGCTCAATTTGGATTGTCTTAGCAAAGGGGTGTGAACAGTTATGTAAATGAGATGTCTGCATTTCATTTTCAATTACATTTGCAATCATTTCAAAAAACATGTTTTCACTTTGTCATTATGGGGTAATGTATGTATATTTGTATATTTAGTCCATTTTGAATTCAGGCTGTAACACAACAAAATGTGGAATAAGTCAAGGGGTATGAATACTTCCTGAAGGCACTGTATATCATGAATAGAATTTCAGGTCATTTGAAATCCAGAACTGAGCCCAACCCGACTAACACCCTGGCTGTTGCTAACACACAAAGCTATGGAACTCTTACCAGATAATTTACTCTGGGCTAACTGTCATGTCATCAGTGTCATCCTTAACCAAGCTCTTTGACCTTTCAATTGATACGGCTATTTTTTAGCAGACACCAATTCTGATCACCCTTTACAGTATGTGATGTTCATGATCTAGGAGATATTGTGAATGATTTATATTGAATTTCCTACCCATCTCTGTTGTGTATACCTAATTAGGTAAACAGTCTGTATTTAGAGCTGTGGTGGAACCTTGAGGAATGTTCTACGGCTGGGGTGGGGATGGAGGGTGAAAGAGAGACGACAGAGCGCACATTCCGCCAGCAGCGTTCTCCGTTTTCTCCCTCAGGCGTCAATCAGGTGTGTTATCTCTGTGCTCCCGCGGGGCCTGTCGGTGTGGTTGTCACCCCTCTGCGCTGACAGAGGGATCCTCATATCTGGGGCCCTGATAACCTCTGGACCCACAGAGCAAGACCCTCACTGTCCAGCGAGACACACCGACCGATCTCCCCTAACACACAAGCAATCAGGCCCCTTTCCATACATCACCCCCCTCCCCCCAACTCCAATACAGCCTCGGACTAAGTCCACACACACACTGTTCAAATTCAGCCACAAACTCCAACCCCCAAAAATCTATAGTAACCAAATAAAGTATCTGTCATTGTTTCTGAATGGTTAGTTCCCCATGGAGTAAAAAATACTTTTGGTGGTTTAAAGCAAAAAGGTTTGGGAACCAATGGCCCACCCTACTTACTCTGCCACCAGTTCCCTTCCCTCTTCCCCCGACCTCATTCCCCCCAAAAAACTGTATGTCCTGTTATCAGAGAACTGAAATAGCCACCAGGGTCAATGAGAAGCTTTGTCTGACACTTGCCCTGCTGCAACCTCACATGAAATCCAGCACTTCATGCCAATAAGGTCATAATGGACAATAAAACATATTGTAAACTGTCACACTGCTGTACTTTCAGGACATTTGATGTACTGTCACATATTTGTCTCTCGCCATGGGCTAGAAATGTTCCTACGAATGCATGCAGTATAAAGACTTACTTTCAATGTAAATCCGTTATAGTCTACTCAAAAACAGTGAAGTTATCAGGAAAATGTATATTTTTGTATCCCTCTCTAAGACATCAGAAACATGTCTGTGAGTTGTGACTCTAGGAGTCTCTGTGATGGAGTAAGGGTGGGGGTCTGGGAGTGGGTGGGGGATGTTGACGGGACCAGTTGATACATTTCATGTGGGGTGTGCTGACTCTCTGACAGGAGCTGTCGCTGGAATAGCAGGGGGGTCCTTATCAATCAACCCCCCCATCTGCCAATCAAACAGCTTCACCGTGACAACCACGGCCCTGCTATCTGTCCAGCTGTCTCTCCCTCTCTCTCCCAGCCTGAGACGGGCTTGTTAGGAGGAGGAGGATTGAGCCACAACCATAATGGTTTGCCCTAGACAGCCATTTTAGAAGGGACAAGATAGGGTCGGAGCGGAGTTATGGGGAGAACAGAGGAGCTACTTGGTTAGGGTTAGGGCAAGAGTTAAGGATGTACACATCCACATGCTCCCCAGTACACTCTCTATGGCTTTCTGAGTGCTTCAGAGGGGAGAAGGCGACCTCTGGCCTTTATTTAACAGTAGCAGAATGAATATGTAAAGCAGAGCTCATAAATAGAGGGCTGAAAAGCCCCCTGTCGGGAGCAAAGCCCTGCTCTGAGGCTGCATCTAACCAGGCCACGGCAGGGACCACACTCACACACTGTCCTGTCCACACACACAAAGACAGCCTGCGACTCTGTCACTGTCCACACACACACAAGCACAGGCATCACTCAATCAGGGAGAGATTGAGGGGCCCCAAGGGAAATCGTTTGAAAGAAACACAGCACAGTGTGAGAGAGTGTCATGATTTCCCCAACATAACTGAGTGATTGGTCTTTCGGTGGTAGGGTGCTTGGGGCTGCAGCTCTGCTGTCTGTCTTCTCCCGTCCATCCATCCCTCCTGCCAAGGCTCAGTAACCATTACGGTTATGTGATAGTCACTGTCACTCCTGTAATCATCATAGTTTGGGTTGTTTTCATGCGACAGAAAACAACAGGTTGTCCTACAGGGTGATTTGGACAAATTACAATGGGATGTCTTCGCCTCTCCGTAGAGTGAAAAACATTAGTTAGGACACAGAGTTGAACGACGATACTACTTGAGGTGGAGGGAAGAGAAACTCAAATCTTTGTCCTCTATGGTGTGTCTTTCTGTTCTTCTGTCTTATAGAGTTTCTGTCACGAAATTAAAGAAACTAGAAGCGGTGCGCAATGGATGAATATCCAGCATAGTTTGATACCAGAAGTTTGTTGATTGAAAGAGAGAAAATAACCCCTTCTTCTGAAAGTTACAGACAGACATTAAAAGAAGAAAAACTAGTTTGTAAACATTTAAAAACAAGGCTGTGGTCACCATTTGCACCAGTTTGAAGTCGCACCTGCTGCATTCAGTGTCTGCATACAGTGTATTCTGTGTTGTATTCCATGATGGGGAAAGAAAGGTGATTTATTCGGGCCTATCAGCAACAGGAACAGAGAATACCATGCAGACTTACAAAGAGCATGGTTACTCTGACGGTTAGCTGTGGCTCATGCCCTGACCATACAAGCGAAAGTGTTGAACACACCTCATCAACCGCAGGTCAATCCTGCATGGTCTAAACTCTGACCACCACACCATACTCCCATAGCTCAACCCATGACTGTCCAAACCCTGATAACACAGGACACCCTCATAGGTTAACCCAGTTAAACATACGTGATCGAAAACCCTGACCCCACTTAACGCTCACCGCCCTACACAGGAAACTCTGCGTAGTCAAAACTCTGACCGTCTTTCATCATGATAGGTGAAACCCTACAGTACATGGTTAACCCTGCACAGTTAAACATCTGACCACACTTTATCCTGATAGGTTCTAGGTTCACCCTACACAGTTAACGCTGGATGGTCAAACCCGTCCACGGTTTACACCCCGCTCCAGTCACAGGTTAACCCAGCTCGACCACAGCCTCTTTTGTGTCTCTTTCTTTAGAGCCGTAAAAGAGCCTTCCAGAGGGCAGCTCCCACTGCTGGATCACACTGTCACAATGCAAACTGGGAAACGGCGTGTATTGTTATTCGTAGGGGCAGACACTCAGGTCCCTTTGACTGGGGGACTCCGCCATTACAGGTAGTTGTGAACTGTCACCACTCGTTGAGATTAGGCTCAGTACACAAAGAGAAAACGGAGGCACAATGACTTCAAATAGGTTTCAAGGTTAACTCCCTTTCGAGTGGAAGAATAGGCAAGTCACAGACATGGGCACCTTGCGTATTGCGACTGGCTGTGTATTGGCACATTGTTTTTTTCCCCTCATAAATGAACAAAGTAAGATGTCCCCCTGCATTTGTGATTGAATGACAGAGTGCTGGGCTGGTTTTGTCATGGCCCCACAGAGTAATAATGTTGTGATCACACGACGTGAAGCAGCAAAGCAAGGCCGAGGTAATGATACATGATATGCATGCTGAAAACCTTTGTCTTATACATCAATGGTATTCTCTCAATGACAAAAAAAATAAACTGTAGTCATCGGCTATGAAAAGCCAACTGACATTTACTCCTGAGGTGCTGACCTGTTGCACCCTCGACAACCACTGTGAATATTATTATTTGACCCTGCTGGTCATCTATGAACATTTGAACATCTTGGCCATGTTCTGCTGTAATCTCCACCCGGCACAACCAGAAGAGGACTGGCCACCACTCATAGCCTGGTTCCTCTCTAGGTTTCTTCCTAGGTTCTGGCCTTTCTAGGGAGTTTTTCCTAGCCACCGTGCTTCTACACATGCATTGCTTGCTGTTTGGGGTTTTAGGCTGGGTTTCTGTACAGCACTTTGTGACATCAGCTGATGTAAGAAGGGCTTTATAAATACATTTGATTGATTGATTGGTTTATTCAAGGAGAGCGATTGACAAGGAGAGTGGGCTGACCAAAGTATTACATTTGATCTTGGTTGTTTCTCTGTAAAAGTTCCAGAAGCTGTCATATTTGACGTTAGACTGGAAAGCGTACATGAGTGTGTCTGTGGCGCCCTCTAGTGCCCGGCTGTGCCTGGTGCCTCTGTGGCAGGGAGGCAGACTGACTTACTAAAGGAGCACTTGGGCAAGAGTAAAGACAGCAGACAACACTGAATTTTAATAGCGAGGTCAATAAACCATCAAATAAACCCACAAAAGCATCAGTAGATTAACCAACATTTAAGAAAAGAAAGCAGGGATTGAGATCGCTACATTTACCCAAACAATAGGCTTGTGCGGACAGCACAACTCCAGGAAAATAAACTCAACTGATATGTGAAGTTGTGTGAAGTCCAAGCTCATAGCATAAGCAATATTTACTAATAAGTACTCTTCATTTCATTCTCTACAATACTCTCTATAATAGCATTATTTCAGACTGTAGCAACTGACATAAAGCAGGACCTCTAACCTACGCTACAGACTCACGTTACAAGCAGCAGTCATGAGATGGGGCAGACAACAGACACTTAACAACACAGCTCACTGACATCAAAGCCAACAGGTGGAAACGCCCTGACTAATACACATCCGAAAATGAAAGGGGCCAATCAACATCTTAGGGCTTTAATGATCTCTAGGAATAAACATGTCAGAATGTCAGAACACCAGAGAAACCCACTCTGCTCTCTAAAACCCTGGATGCTTATTGGGGCCCACATTAGCATCAGCAGTGCTGTCTGTGGCCCTCGGGCAGGGCTGGATGATTAGCAAGTAAAACAATCTCACTGTGGCCCTGGAGAACACACCTCTGACTCTGGCCCCCGCCCTAGTATGTGTGTGTCTGTGCATGCCTGTGTGAGTGAGTGTGTGATGTATGAGAGAGTGTATGCATGTATGTGTGTCACAAGGTCGTGGTAAACAGGAGACTCAGGTTGTAAGACAGACTAAGTAGCAAATAAGTGCCACATTCAGCAGCTATCCGCTACCATGTTTACAAAAGGAACAGTAACAGCTCTGACACAATGAGAAGAGAGAAAGAGGGAGAGACAGAAATAAAAAAAGGGGGGGAGAGAGAGAGAGAGAGAGAGAGAGAGAGAGAGAGAGATTTCCCTCAGATTACACAGATCCAGAAAGAATTTAAAAACAAACCAAATTTTGATAAACTCCATATCAATTGGGTGAAATACCACAGTGTGCCATCACAGCAGCAAGATTTGTGACCTGTTGGCACAAGAAAGGGGCAACCAGTGAAGGACAAAAACCATTGTAAATACAGCCCATACTTATGTTTATTTATTTTGCCTTTTTTACTTGAACTATTTGCACATAATGTGACATTTGAAATGTCTTTATTCTTTTGGAACTTCTGTGAGTGTAATGTTTACTGTTAATTTGTATTGTTTATTTCACTTTTGTTTATTATCTACTTCACTTGCTTTGGCAATGTTAACATATGTTTCCCATGCCAATAAAGTCCTTAAATTGAAATTGAGAGAACAAGAGAGAGGGAGAGAGGGAGAGAGAGAGAGGGAGAGAGAGAGAGAGAGAGAGAGAGAGAGAGAGAGAGAGAGAGAGAGAGAGAGAGAGAGAGAGAGAGAGAGAGAGAGCAGCAGACAGAGAGAAACAGAGAGATGAAATGTATGTTTTATGGCTCCCTGGGTTCCTATTTTGTATTTATATGTATTATGCCAAAGCAGCAGCTACTCTTCCTGGGGTCCAGAAAAAATTAAGGCAGTTAATACAATTTTAAAAGCATTACAATACATTCACAGATTTCACAAAACACTGTATGCCCTCAGGCCCCTACTTCACCACTACCACATATCTACAGTACAAAATCCATGTGTACGTGTGTGTATAGTGCCTATGTTATCGTGTGTGGGTATGCATGTGTCTGTGCCCATGCTTGTGTTGCTTCACATTTCACACTGTTCCATAAGGTGTTTTTTTATCTGCCTTTTAAATAAAAATTTTACTGCTTGCATCAGTTACTTGATGTGGAATAGATTTCCATGTAGTCATGGCTCTATGTAGTACTGTGCACCTCCCATAGTCTGTTCTGGACTTGGGGATTGTGAAGAGACCTCTTGTGGCATGTCTTGTGGTGTATGCATGGGTGTCCGAGGTGTGTGCCAGTAGTTCAAACAGACAGCTCGGTGCATTCAACATGTCAATACCTCTCATAAATACAAGTAGTGATGAAGTCAATCTCTCCTCCACGTTGGGCCAGGAGAGATTGACATGCATATTATTAGTATTAGCTCTCTGTGTACATCCAAGGGCCAGCCGTGCTGCCCTGTTCCAAGCCAATTGCAATTTTCCTAAGTCCTTTTTTTGTGGCACCTGACCACACGACTGAACAGTAGTCAAGGTGCGACAAAACTAGTGTAGGACTTGCCTTGTTGATAATGTTGGACATACTACTCCCCATTTTAGCTACTAATATGTTTTGACCATGACAGTTTACAATCCAGGGTAACTCCAAGCAGTTTAGTCATCTCAACTTGCTCAATTTCCACATGATTAATTACAAGATTTAGTTGAGGTTCAGGGTTTAGTGAATGATTTTGTCCCAAATACAATGGTTTTAGTTTTAGAAATATTTAGGGCTAACTTATTCCTTGCCACCCACTCTGAAACTAACTGCAACTATTTGTTAAATGTTGCAGTCATTTCAGTCGCTGTAATAGCTGATGTGTATAGTGTTTAGTCATCCGCATACGTACACACTCTGGCTTTACTCAAAGTCAGTGGCATGTCGTTAGTAAAAAATTTAAAAAGCAAGAGGCCTAAACAGCTACCCTGGGGATTTCCTGATTCTACCTGGATTATGTTTGAGAGGCTTCCATTAAAGAATACCCTCTGTGTTCTGTTATAGCAGAGGGTGTAAAGCCACGACACATACGTTTTTCCAGCAGCAGACTATGATCGATAATGTCAAAAGCTGCACTGAAGTCTAACAAGACAGCCCCCACAATCATTTTATCACCAATTTCTCTCAGCCAATCATCAGTCATTTGTGTAAGTGCTGTGCTTGTTGAGTGCCCTTTCAGCACGCTTATAGGGAAATAAGCGTGCTGAAAGTCTGTTGTCAAATTGTTTACTGTGAAATAGCATTGTATCTGGTCAAACAACATTTCTTCCAGAAGTTTACTAAGGGTTGATAACAGGCTGATTGGTCGGCTATTTCAGCCAGTAAAGGGGGCTTTACTATTCTTGGGCAGGGGAATGACTTTAGCTTCCCTCCAGGCCTAAGGGCACACACTTTCTAGTAGGCTTAAATTGAAGAAGTGGCAAATGCCTTTCCTACAGAGAGTGAGGCTGTCCAAAGTGGGTGTTGTGGACAGAGCTAATTGGGGACTGATTGGACACAGAACAGACAACATTAGATGTAAGGTGTTGGAGTTAATGGGACAAACTGTTACATTGGGGATGGGGTGTAAATGGGCTAGATAGATAGTGATGAGAGAGTGAGAATGGTGAATAATATTACTTATAATTACCCTGTAAACTACACCTACCGGAACAGTATGGAGCTTGTTTAGCAAACAAAAATGTGTCCAAAGTGATCTGTAAAATTGTCCTTAGAAAGCAGTTTTGGGGGTGGGGGTGCCGCGATTTTTTTGCCAACGGGGGGAAGCAGACCGCGCTGAAGACATCTATATCCATCCGCTAATACAGGACTAGTAAAGGCCCAGTGCACTACTTTAGTGACAAAAATGTAAACTAAATGTATTTCAGTGATTACCAGCATACCACAAACTGAAATATTATATTTACATAAGTATTCAGACCCTTAACTCAGTACTTTGTTGAAGCACCTTTGGCAGTGATTTCAGCCTCGGGTCTTCTTGGGTATGACGCTACAGGCTTGGCACACCTGCATCTGGGGACTTTCTCCCATTCTTCTCTGCAGATCCTCTCAAGCTCTGTCAGGTTGGATGGGGAGCGTCGCTGCACAGCTATTTTCAGGTCTCTCCAGAGATGTTTGATCGGGTTCAAGTCCGGTCTTGTCTGTGTGCTAAGGGTTGTTCTCCTGTTGGAAGGTGAACCTTCGCTTCTGGAGCAGGTTTTCATCAAGGATCACTCTATACTTTGCTCCGTTCATCTTTCCCTCGATCCTGACTAGTCTCCCAGTCCCTGCTGCTGAAAAACTTTCCCACAGCATGATGCTGCCACCACCATGCTTCACATTAGGGATGGTGCCCGGTTTCCTCCAGACGTGATGCTTTGCATTCAGGCCAAAGAGTTCAATCTTGGTTTCATCAGACCAGAGAATCTTGTTTCTCATGGTCTGAGAGTCCTTTAGGTGCCTTTTGACAAACTAGAAGCAGGCTGTCATGTGTCTTTTACTGAGGAGTGGCTTCCATCTGGCCACTCTTCCATAAAAGGCCTGATTGGTGGAGTGCTGCATAAATGGTTGTCCTTCTGGAAGGTTCTCCCATCTCCACAGAGATACTCTGGAGCTCTGTCAGACTGACCATTGGGTTATTGGTCACCTCCCTGACCAAGGCCCTTCTCCCCCGTTTGCTCAGTTTGGCCAGGCAGCCAGCTCCAGGAAGAGTCTTGGTGGTTCCAAAATTCTTAAATTTAATAAATATCATAGTAAAAAATATTTGTTTATTAAAGTAGTGCGCTGGGCCTTTACTAGTATTAACAGACAGATATAGCCGTCTGTAGTGCGGGATTATTATTTTTTACAGCATTTCTGCTTTGGCAATAAGGTTGTTGTATAATTAAGAACAGTATCTTGTAGGATTCAATAGTCGGAATTGTAAGAGTTGTTGCCCTGTCCCTTTCTCTGCAAGTCTAATGGAATCCAGAAAGAACAAAACCATGTCCTCAAACATTTACATCAAAAGGTGCAAAGTTATGTGCAAAGACACGGAACATCCATATCAAATTACAGGGCATTCGGGAAAGCATTCAGACCCCTTGACTTTTTCAAAATTTTGTTACGTTACAGCCTTATTCTAAAATTGATAAAAAATTGTTTTCCCCTCATCAATCTATACAAAATACCCCATAATGACAAAGCAAAAACAGTTTTTTTGATTATTTTGCAAATGTATTAAAACAGAATTGTCTTGTTTACAAGTATTCAGACCCTTTGCTATGAGACTCGAAATTAAGCTCAGGTGCATCCTTTTTCCATTGTTCATCCTTGAGATGTTTCTACAACTTGATTGGAGTCCACCTGTGGTCAATTCAATTGATTGGACATGATTTGGAAATGCACACACCTGTCTATATAAGGTCCCACAGTTGACAGTGCATGTCAGAACAAAAACCAAGCTATGAGATAGAAGGAATTGTCTATAGACCTCTGAGACAGGATTGTAACGAGGCACAAATCTGGGGAAGGGTACCAAAAGATTACTGCACCATTGAAGGTCCCCAAGAACACAGTGGCTGCTGCAGCACCCTCAGCACCCGTGCTTCCCGCGGCTATGCCTAGGACCCTGCTCCATTTCCACCTCTCCTCCTTTAACATGTCAATTCAATTCAAGGGGCTCTATTGGCATGGAAAACATATGTTTACATTGCCAAAGCAAGTGAAATGGATAAATAAAAGTGAAATAAACAATAAAAAGTGAACGGTAAATACTACACTCACACAAGTTCCAAAATAATAGAGACATTTCAAATGTCACATTATGTCTATACATAGCGTTGTAACGATTTGCAAATAGTTACAATAAATAAACATAGATATGGGTTGTATTTAAATGGTGTTTGTTCTTCACTGGTTGCCCTTTTCTCGTGGAAACAGATCACACATCTTGCTCCTGTGATTGCACACTGTGGTATTTCACCCAAAAGATATGGGAGTTTATCGAAATTGGATTTGATTTAGAATTCTTTGTGGGTCTGTTAAATCTGAGGGAAATATGTGTATCTAATATGGTCATACATTTGGCAGGAGGTTAGGAAGTGCAGCTCAGTTTCCATATCATTTTGTGGGCAGTGTGTACATAGCCTGTCTTCTCTGGAGAACCAGGCCTGCCTACGGCAACCTTTCTCAAAAGGAAGGCTATGCCCACTGAGTCTGTACATAGTCAAAGCTTTCCTTCATTTTGGGTCAGTCACAGTTTGCTTAGGGGACTCTTCTCCAGGTTCATCTCTCTGTAGATGATGGCTTTGTTATGGAAGGTTTGGGAATCACTTCCTTTTAAGTGGTTGTAGAATTGAACGTCTTTTTTTCTGGATTTTGATCATTAGTGGGTATCGGCCTAATTCTGCTCTGCATGCATTTTTTTCTGTTTTACGTTGTGTACAGAGGATATTTTTGCAGAATTCTACATGCAGTCTCAATTTGGTGTTTGTCCCATTTTGTGAGATTGGTGAGCTGACCCCAGACCTCACAATCCATAAAAGGGCAATGGGGTCTATAACAGATTTTTTCCCCAGATCCTAATTTGTATGTCAAATTTTATGTTCCTTTTGATGGCAAAGAAGGCCCTTCTTGCCTTGTCTCTCAGATCGTTCACAGCTTTGTGGAAGTTACCTGTGGCGCTGATGTTTAGGCCGAGGTATGTATAGTTTTTGTGTACTCTAGGGCAACGGTGTGTAGATGGAATTTGTATGTGTGTGTCACGACTTCCGCCAAAGTCGGCTCCTCTCCTTGTTCGGGGGACGTTCGGCAATTGATGTCACCGTCTTTCTAGCCATCGCCGCTCCATTTTTCATATGTCCATTTGTTTTGTCTTGTTTCATACACACCTGGTTTTCATGCCCCAATCAATCTACATGTATTTAGTCTTCTGTTCCCCATCATGTCTTTGTGTGTAATTGTTCATTGTTAATGGTGTATGTTCACGCGCGATACTTTTATAATTTGGTGGTCCTGGTAACTGGACCTTTTTTGGAAAACCATTATTTTTGTCTCACTAAGATTTACTGTTAGGGCCCAGGTCTGACAGAATCTGTGCAGAAGATCTAGGTGCTGCTGTCTCTCTCTATCCACGTAGTTACCTCTCCTCCTTCCACCTCACTCCCTTTCCCTCCACCTAGCTACCTCTCCTCCTTCCTCTCTTAATTGGAGCCAGCGAGAGCGGCCTAAATCGAATTAGCAGAGCTGTGTGGGGGACTCATCAATCTTTTTTTATTACGCCATGACAGGGCTGGCCATGGAGCGCCCCTTCCATTTGTCACCGGCCTCATTCACTGATAACGGGCATTTGTCACTGTGTTGCCTGCACGTTAATGCCATCAGCGGCCATGACAGTAGCGCGTCAAGGGAGTCACGGCGACACACACATCCGTCAGCGGCAGGCTTCCACGGCCACAGGGACACACTGCAATAAGGCTTCCCACAGAGCTTGTGATGACAGTGCTGCTGCTATTAATTACACTGCTGCAGAGAGAGAGAGAGAGCTGTGTTTGTGTGTGTGTACTGTAGTGTGTTTGTATCCAAGACAAATGTGCTTGTGTTTGAGTGAGCTTTTGCAGTAGAAGTGAGAAAGTACATATGAACATGTAGTGATGTCGGGAAGAATATAGTACTGTTGTGTATTAGTTTTAGGGTAGACTACAGCCCTACCACAGCCACAGTGTACTGTAGACGACAGCCCTACAGAACTATAACGTCGCTTCTCTTTCTGGCCACTGGGTGTCAGAGTTGGGAGTCTGCCCTGTCAGCTGAGACACAGTAGAATCCTCTACTGCTAATTAGACAGAGGTTGTTGCCCCTGAACATCCTGTGGGGAGACAGGAACTCCATCATGTGTTGTATCACAGTGAAAAAGTTCACCCTGTCTGGGGGATTCACTTTGTAAATGAAAAGGCACAAGTCCACCGGTTACAGAGCCAAGCATGAGTCAGTCAGTGGGGGCTAACCGCTGTCTCTTTTTGCCTTGCTAGAGAGCTGTCTAGGAGGCAGAGACATGTGCAGTACATCTGCGGAGCTTGCCAGTGAAGTTTAGTATGATGCACAAGAGCACTAGAAACAATACTTGTGGTAACACATCCCAAACAACCCCAAACCCCAAAAGTACATTTCCAAAACCCATACATCACGTTCTGTGTTTGATTCCAATGATTAAAACAAATGTTAACGTCTCTCCTGGATTTCACTGACCAAAGTATTTTATTTATAATTTACATCAGGGATGGGCAACTTTGATGGGGGTGGGGGCCACAAAAACTCATTGTGAGGGACTGCAGTGGCTCGTGGGTCTGCATACCCACTTCCATACCCACACATGCGTTCAGAGCCGGCCATAGCCTTTCGGGACTCTAAGCAACATTTTGTTGGGGGCAATTTTTTGGATGCAGTTCTACACATTTTGCTATTGGGTGGAGAGAAGAATTAGCAGTTTTACAGCTAATTTCCCGTACTTGTCTACATTTTGCCATGACTTATGATGTCTGAGAGTGACTTACAAAATCAATTGGTCTGTAATTCGACCATGATTACTACAAGTTTAGATAGCTGACGAGACTAACTTACCAATCAAATGTATTTTTTAGCTTACATGGGTTTATTGAGTGACTGTCAGTGACTGACATAACAAGAGAAAAACTGATGATGCACAAATTTCGACCTTGCACCTTGTGTATTCTACTATTCTAACTCTCAACAGTAAGTTGAGACCCTGACTGACTTCCGTAAAACAGTTTTTGGGGGGAAACTGACCCGCGGGCCTACAAAAATTGCCCATCCCTGATTTACGTCATAAAGTTTAGCATATTATTAATTTGATAGAATATTTGATTCAAATACAGTAATATATTAGAAAATAACACTGGCTTTCGATAAAACCGTACTGTATGTATTAAACACATCTAGCTACACCCTGTTCAGCTACAGATCTGGCAGTTCAGATATCCACTACCCACTTACTGCTGCAGCCTTTGCAATGACTGCAAAATAATAGGCACTGGTTTGAAATAGTAATGTAAAAGACAAAAATAAAGCATGCCCGTGTTGCTGAATAATCGCCAATCCCAATTTAATCTGAAAGCAAGACTTCAAAATAGTTAGCACATACAGTACGTTGTTGTGCATGAACAGCACAAACTCTCTTGAATGATTTGACATACAGTGTCTTTATGAAATAATTAAAAGGGGCATTTTGTAAACTGAGGCCGCCTAATGAAACTAGGCGAATTGCAACAACACCGAATTCAAACAACTCTCCTCCCTCCTCTGCATCACTTCCCCCGCAACGTTGGTGGATACTCGGTCGAGTATTTTACTTTCGATTTGGTCCACCAGCTTCAAAACAGCTGACAATACCATATTTTTCATAAAAAATAGATTTGGCAGTGATTTAGATGGTACACTGATTTTCTACATTGTTTGTTTTGTCACATAAACTGAAATTAGGCAAACATTGTCACATATTATTTTTGTATTTATTTTTTATTTAACCTTTATTTAACTAGGCAAGTCAGTTAAGAACAAATTCTTATTTACAATGACGGCCTACCCCTAACCCGGACGACGCTGGGCCAATTGTGCGCCGCCCTATGAGACTCCCAATCACGGCCGGCTGTGATACAGCCTTGAATCGAACCAGGGTGTCTGTAGTGACACCAGGTAGCAGTAGGACCCAGCGGACATCTGACACCAGGGAGGGACGGGCTAGATTAGAATGTTCATAGTGCTTTCGCCCTGATTTATGTTTTTTGAGAGTAAGCAATTTAGGACAACCTAAACGAACCTACTGTCCTGATGAGCAAAGGCATTGGCCATACTGGGTGAGGGTAGACACCATGCTAGATAAGACGCCATGTTGAGTCTGGACCGAGGACATGCTGGGTGGGGGGCCAAAGCCATGTCAAGTAGAGCTTGCCTGGTGCAATGGAATCAATGGGATAGTCTCAAAAGTGCAAACCCTACCAGCCCATCTGGCATTCCAGGTAGGCTCAAGCAAACGCTCAGGCTCAAGCAAACTATTTAAACCCAGGTCTGGATGGCGTCTGAGCAATTGTTTGACATTGTAATGGAGGTAATAAGCAACCTTAGCTGAGACCTGAAGACTTGCATTAGCTCCACAAACTAATGCCCTGCCTTTATCTCAGCAGGCTAACACAATCTTGATTTTCTTTACAAAAAAAAATGTGCGCTAAAATGTAAAGGGACTTGTATTTAGAAAGACTCTTTATGAATTCTGTCGAATAAATGTGTTTTGAATGTTGTATGAATGATACTGCAACATTCATAAAGGGTGTAATGACTGGTTTCATAAAGGTGTTATGAGTGCTTTATGTATACCCCCTTCATATAAAGTGTTACCGGAAGTGGACTGTCTAATAACGTTTGGTCACAAGTGATGACTATGCAACGCCTTGTGTCACTACGCCGCTAATGACCCTATGAATGAACATGAGTCAAGGCAGCATTATTTGTGCATAATTATTTGTGCCTGATTATTGTGGGTGGCGGAGGAATAACACTTTCGACTGATGAGGAGTTAGGCAAAGGATTCATTATTCATCTTTATTTGCTCTTGAGCGGCAGCATACATCATGTTTCTGACCAATGAGGCGCGAGGAGGCTTAATTATTGACAGGATCCCAAACAGAATGAGCCAATCCACTAAGGACCAAAGGGGGGTGTAGGCGGGACTGTACCTACATACATCACAGGCTGCATACATCTCTCTACAGAACACTCACTCGTTTGTCTCTTTTACAGGGGATGTAAACATCATCATCACACAGGCAGATAATTGGGAGATTAGAGCAAGGCCATTGGCTGCATTTACAACCGCTCAACTTTGACCTCCAGGGGGCGCCATTTCCTTACACAGCAGCAAAGTGCACCGGGGGTCGGACACCAGCAAATCGGGTAAGCCACCCGCCCCGGTGTCTCCCTGTATGAAGCCTAGATATGTGTGTATGTGTATGTGTATGTGTGTGTGTGTGTGTGTGTGTGTGTGTGTGTGGTGTGTGTGTGTGTGGTGTGTGTGTGTGTGTGTGTGTGTGTGTGTGTGTGTGTGTGTGTGTTGTGTGTGTGTGTGTGTGTGTGTGTGTGTGTGTGCGGGTGGTGTGCGTGTGCGTGTGCGTGTGCGTGTGCGTGTGCGTGCGTGTGTGTGTGTGTTCTCGGCTCAAATGGAAACTTAAAGTAAGGGTAAAGTATGTAGAAGAACGCAGCTCAACTTGCCTAATGCAGAAACCAGCGATGACACTGATCACACATCCAACACTGACATAACGCATGAACGGTAAGTGAACCTGTACGCATAGTGAAGTAGAAGAAATAAGTTGCCATGACCTCACTGAGTCAGTATATTCCATGAGATTTCTATCATAGTTGGCCACTCTTTAATCTCTACCCAGTACAGCCAGATAAAGACTAGCCACCCCTCAGAGCCTGGTTCCTCTCTAGGTTTCTTCCTAGGTTCCTGCCTTCCAGGGAGTTTCCCCTAGACACTGTGCTTCTGCCTCTGCATTGCTTGCTCTTTGGGGTTTTGGGCTGGGTATCTGTAAAGCCCTTTATTAAAACTGCTGATGTAAAAATGGCTTTATGATATAAATGGGATTGATTAATCAAATATTATAAAGCACTCTGTCGTATCGCAAGGAGGAAATTAATATAGTAAATACACGAATGCAGTGCCCCCCCACACACACACGTAAAAATTAGGGCGAGAGTGATCCAAGCACAGCAGAATCCCATGACTAGAAACTCCCCGATGAGGAAAGGCCTTCTGCCCAGATTCTCTATTGTAAAACACTAGAACGAGAGAGAGAGAAACACAAGATACTGTACAAAGAGACGGAAAGCAACAACACTTTAATAACAGAACCGTTAAGAGAGAAAACTATGACAGCGCAAACTAACAACCGATCTCATGACTCCTCCATAGACTCACGCCAGTGAGGTCAGCGATGATCTCGACAGCTCCTGTACCCACTGTAGTGTACTGGATCACTGGGGCTGAGATGCCCGCGTTCTCAAAGATGTTGTTGGTATAGAACCAGAGCTGCAAGAGAGACAGACACATTTGGGCTTGAGTGGCATGGGCACAGGTGGCACAGCATGGGCACAGCATGGGCACAGCGTAACAGTGGACAACCACTCACATTCAATTTCAATTCAATTTGGGGCTGTGGGGGAGGTTGACTCTAGACACGGGGGGTAATCAGCAGGAGGAACAGACGGAGATAGTGAGAAACCAACACACACAGGTATACACTCCCATTAAACACACAAATACACTCCTCTATCCTGTTGCGCTCACAGAACAGTGACAAGGCCTGCCACTTGTCACCTCCACTTAACTTACAGCTCACCTCTGGTATCTGTCTGATACCATCATCATCATCACCACCACCATCTTCATCCTCACTCCCTGTGTTTCAAATAGATTGCCAAAGCTAATTAGCTGCTAAAAATACATTGCAGAGATGAGGCTTCTAATGAGTTCAGCTCTGATGGGTAAAATGTGCACTTGTTGGCCACAGTCCCCTGGTAATGACTTGAATAATGAATGCATCTTAGTAGCATAATTCAGGAAGGGATTAGCTAATCAAATCGCTGTTAAATGATGACTGGTAGTTTTGGGCTTTTACAACATGATCACGAGGCTTCTAAAAGATGAGGCAATATTTGGTCTGCCTTTCAACTGAGCCTCTTGGTGTAGTGGGCCCGACTGTGGTGGGTGAGGTGTATGGGTGAGAGAGGGAAGAAGGTACGAGTGGGAGGAGCTCGGGAGAAGAGCGTGAGAGAGGGATAAGAGGAAGAGAGGGAGAGTGTAGGAGAGAGAGGGTGAGAGAGGGATAAGAGGAAGAGAGGGAGAGTGTAGGAGAGAGAGGGTGAGAGAGCGAGGGAAGGACATGCAAATGAGAGAGTCTGAGGAGGGTGTAAATGATGGGTGAAAGCGGTTGAGGTAGAGAAAGGGCAAGGAGTGCTAACAAAGAGGACAAAGAGTAACAGAAAGGGCTATAGGGGTGAGGGAAGGAGAGGAGAGGAGCACTATAGCAAACAGCTGAGTAGTCTGACAGTGTCGATGCCGGAGAGCTGCATGCCAATGTTGAGGAACACATCAATGAGCAAATGCGATCGCACAGACGGATCCAGTATCAGGCACCATACCGACACAGTCTCCACCGACAACAGAGAGCGCTCCTCCTCCTGCATCTCCTCAATCTGGGGCGGCAGGTAGCCTAGTGGTTAGAGCGTTGGACTAGTAACTGAAAGGTTGCAAGATTGAATCCCCGAGCTGACAAGGTAAAAATCTGTCCTTCTGCCCCTGAACAAGGCAGTTAACCCACTGTTCCTAGGCCGTAATTGAAAAGAAGAATTTGTTCTTAACTGACTCGCCTAGTTAAATAAAGGTTAAAAAAAATGTAAAAACTTCCAACTGGATGTTTCACTTGGTCCGGTACCATTTCAATGCTGATGTAGGAAATAAAACAGGAAGTTACAACACTGACCCAAGGAAAATGAATATTACTTGAACTTTGTTATTCACAGTTGACTAAAGAGTTTGGCACATGACTAGAACAACAAGATTGACACAGGAAATGAACACAGCCATGAGGTTATACTATTCACACTATTCAGACACTAAGGATGTGACCTTGTCCCAATGGAGTCAAGCATTCTGACCTGTAATGGTGGCGTAGACATTGTGCTTCTCCAACAACATGTAGTGGGGCTCTCCGGAAACCATGGCAACAGCATCAGCTGGATGAAGGTGGGTACCACCACCAGCGAGAGGAACAGGGTCCAGGGCTCCTCCTGTAACCATGACAACAGGTGTCACTAACATATCGTCCACATGTAGCCCAAAATATGCGATACGTAAACCATTGAAAACAATTTCACCATTCAATGTCAATGACACTGCAGATGAACACAAATACCTGACTAAACATATGGTTCTCTAAGCATATGAACGCCACGTTTAAAGTTTAATGTTTTTCCTGGAAATGTTTTTTGGCGTGCCTTTCCCAGAAGTTCGTGTAGACCCAGGATCTGGGCCGAGAAGACCCCAGCACAGATGAAGATGCTGGGCACAAGCCCGAGGAAAACCACACAAGTTCTTAGCAGCTATCTCCCCCCCAGGTACATGGGCACCACACTCAGAGAGATAGCTACACAATACAACACAACATTGATAACGGGGATGTTTTTTCCCCAGTCTGAAATCAAGAAAACAGACAGCAGTGAGCAAACACTCACCTTCTTTTCATTGCAACATCCGTAACTTTATCCAGATACTGTGCAACATTTATATGTGTAGATTTCTGACTGATTGAACCTTGACCCTTATCCTAATCTTAACTCAAACTCTCCCCCCTGAACATTACCCCTCTCATTGAGTGGACACACTGGTTTGTTTGTAACGGAGTGGATCCCCGTGACGAAGCGGCCAAAGATGACCATCTCTGGAGAGCTACAGATCCTTCTGAAGCCCATGAGTGATCCAGTGATGAACACCAACACCGTCGAGTTCACCACCATGCCTTTCCTACATACACCTGCACACACGCACAAACACACACAAGTTATGGTTGGCCGTCCACCATTAAAACGCTTAGATTATCAGAGCCAGCTAATTAATGTACCAAACCCCAAACTGTTGTATTTATGCATTTGCACAAGCGGTTCATAAAAGCACACGGACCAGATGCAATAGGAGGCGTACGTATATTCATTTTATGACAGAGTAGTAAAGTCTCCCCCTAATATACAGTCAAGGAGGACGTGGAGAGTTCCGATCACCCATAAAACTCTGCTGGGAGATGAACTTGATGAGCTCATACCTGTGCTCGTAAATTGTTCTCTTTCATTAGCATACAAATGTCCAGTGAGATCGTTTGAATGCTTCAGATAAATGAGATCTAAGCCAGCACTGAATACAAAACAAATATTTAGAGCTGGGCAGAGGGGACAGAGAGCGCACTGACTGCCCTCCAAAGGGTATAGGGGAGTGTACCTATACTCCAAAGGGTATAGGTAGTGTGCAGTGCAGAGGGGACAGAGCGAGTGTACCGCAATCCTCCATCTAAGCTGTGCATGTGCATAGGCGCACAGCTACACCTGGACTGCTGAGCAGAAGAAATATCAGCCCCTGCGAAGTTCACTCAACTTTCTAGAGTTTCCCCTGTTAGTTAAAACCTCTACAGGATCGGTGTGTCCCCACCGGGATGGTTAAGCTAAGGTAGGCTAATGTGATTAACTCATGTTGTATGTAAGTAACATGAACATTTCCCAGGACATAGACATATCTGATATGGGCAGAAAGCTTAAATTCTTGTTAATCTAACTGCACTGTCCATTTTACAGTAGCTATTAAGGTGAAAGAACACCCTGCTCTTGTTTGAGGAGAGTGCACATTTCTGAACTTGAAAATGTATTAATAAACCATTTAGGCACATTTGGGCAACCAACATTTGAATAGATATGAAATGGTTCATTGGATCAGTCTAAAACTTTGCACATACACTGCTGCCATTTAATGGCCAAAATCTCAATTGTGCCGGGGCTGGAATAATACATTGTGGCCTTTCTCTTGCATTTCAAACGCATGTTTTTTTATGATATATTCTCCTACATTAATTTCACATTTACACAAATTTCAAAGGTGTTTCCTTTCAAATGGTAACAAGAATATGCATATCCTTGCTTCAGGTCCTGAGCTACAGGCAGTTAGATTTGGGTATGTCATTTTAGGCGAAAATTTAAGAAAAGGGTTGGATCCTTAATTAACACTATCAATGATTCCCTTTACTGTGGGAATTGTGATCGAATCAACGCAATATTAACCACTTTCAATGCAACATAACAAAACAAACTATGCAAACTTAGTATGCAAAACTAACTATGCAAGATATTTTGTTGTAGGCAGAGCGCATCGGAGTAGGATTCTATTGGATTGACAGGCGATACTCTACACAGACCGTACTCTACACAGACCAGCGCCATAACCAATCAGAGCTGCAGTAGGCCTATACGCAAATAGACAATTGCCACAACACAACAACATTTTAAGTAACCTCCTTGTCTGAACAACAAGTGGATAAACAGGTTAATGTCAAGCTCTGCATGTTTTTTTTAAAGTCTCATGGAATGTCGGCCTACATTGAACACCACACATTGGCTCCTACTGTAGGCTGTGAACACCACACATTGGCTGCTACTGTAGGCTGAATGATAGAACAGCTATTTCCATGTTAAAATGTTATGGGATGCATTTTCTCCATTGTTTTTTATGGTAGGCCACTCTGGTAGGACTACATGATGATCAAATAGCCACAGTAGCCTACTTGGTCACTTAAAACTGTAACTTAAAGCCTCCAGAGTGGCTCAGCGGACTATGGCACTGCATCGCTAGAGGCGTCACTACAGACCCGGGTTCGATCCCAGGCTGTGTCGCAGCCGGACGCGACCGGGAGACCCTTGAGGTGGCACACAATTGGCCCAGCGTCGTCCGGGTTAGGGGAGGGTTCGGCCGGCCGGGATGTCCTTGTCCCATCATGCTCTAGCGACTCCTTGTGGCGGACCGGCGCATGTACGCTGACTTTTGATGCCAGCTGTACGGTGTTTCCTCCGACACATTGGTTAAGCGAGCTGTGTGTCAAGAAGCAGTGCGGTTTGGCGGGGGTCGTGTTTTGGAGGAAGCATGGCTCTCGACCTTCGCCTCTCCCGAGTCTGTACGGGAGTTGCAGTGATGGGACAAGACTGTAACTACCAATTAGATATCACGAAAAAGGGGTAAAAAGTACACACACAAAAAAAACAAAAAAAAACAAACAATGTAACTTAAAGCGGGTACAGGCTGTGTTCACAGTAAACACGAGTCGGAAGTTGCACAGAAATTCGCTCAGTGCCGGAAAAAAATAGAGGGAACATTGGTAGCTTGTACAAAGAGTTACAACTCTAAAGGGCACAGGGTAAGTAAACACTGTGCACTCTGAAAGGCAGACAGGACGGACATTGTGTACTCTGAAGGGCAGAGGAGACCAAGGGAGCCGGGGCAGAGTCATCTCTAGGGTCAGAGGGCAGAAGGTCACTCAGGGGTGATAGATGGAGGCACAATCTAATGCCCTCAGTGGTGTGTGTATATGTGAGTAGCTCAGAGTGCCAGGCAGGGTGCCATTGCCCAGAGCTCCAGATGCTGCAGTGTGTCTCTGAGGCTGTTCATGTCAACTGGCCAACAGACACCCTGCAGCCGCAGAGTCTGGAGGGCTCAGCCATTGACCAAAACCAAATCAAAGGTCTTCAAAGGACAGGACTTTCCAAATCTAGTCATGCCTTCCCTTTCATTGGGTCCCTTCTAACAACATGCATTACACATACAAAGATGTGACTGCAGATGTACACCGTCTCGAATGGGGAGCAGAGGTGACCAGCATGGTGACCAGCATGCACACCATGAGGGATCCCAGTAGACCCCCAATGGCAAAGATAGACACGGTGAGAGAGAACATGGGGGTCAGAGCCCCCCCATCCAGCCTTGGTGCCATGACGACTCAACTGACATCCTATTGTAGAAGTCTAATGTGCTGAGGGATAGAGAGAAACAGAGAGAAAGACAGAGAGAAAGAAAGAAAGAGGGGGATGGAAAGAGTATTACTATAATAGTATTACTACGGTTAATCACCATGTTGATTTTTCATTGATTTCATTTGTTCTTGTGCTCTTGCTTTGGCAGTGTAAGTAAGATACCGATCATGCCAATATAGCTCATTGAGTAGAATTAAATTGAGAGGAGAAAATAAATGTTGTCACATAACCATCATCTGACAAATTCAATCCATCTCGATCTGGCCAATCAGAGCCTACGGTGGGGAATGCAGAATCACAGCCAAACTGGAAGTCCTTGTCATGAGGCCCATGCTGCTCCTCTCTCCTTGGCATTTTCGGGTCACAGACCAGGACTAATTCAATTCCACTTGCATTGTTCACTCGCACTGTCAGCTAGCTCCATTGTGTCTGTGGATTGTGTGTGTGTGTGTGTGTGTGTGCGTGCGTGCGTGCGTGCGTGTGTGTGACCTTTGTTCTGACAGTAACTTGACCTTAGTGTGTTTCAACCATAGAAACAGAAAAATGTTGGTCATGCTCTAAATATATGAAAAAACAAATGGTGACATTTTTATTATTCAGTCTACTTCCTTCAATCAGTCAATATGATATATAAAGACCTTTTTACATCAGTAGATGTCAAAGTGCTTATACAGAAACCCAGCCCAAAACTCCCAACAGCAAGCAATAAAGATGTAGAAGCACAGTTTCTAGGAAAAACTCCCTAGAAAGGCCGGAACCCGGGAAGAAACCTAGAGAGGAACCAGGCTCGGAGGGGTGGCCAGTCCTCTTCTGGCCATGCTGGGTGGAGATTTTAAGAGTATATTGCTATTAAGGCCAGATCATTCTTCAAGATGTTCAAACGTTCGTAGATGACCATCAGGATCCAATAATAATCACAATGGTTCCATAGCTGCAGCCAGAACAGAAGAAACTGGATCATGACCAGGTGGACTAGGGACGGGGACATCCAGGAGTCATCAGGCCAGGTAATCCTGAGGCATGGTCATTGGGCTCATGTCCTCCAGGAGGGGAGAGAGAGAGATGGAGAATTAGGGGGCGCATACTTAAGTTCACACAGGACACCAGATAAGACAGACTGGGGGGGGGGGCACTGTCACCCCGTCTGATGATACCCCTACCCATATCCAACCAGGCAGGATATAACCCCACACCACTAAAGGGATATTAACAGACTTAACTTACTACCCTGAGACGAGGCAGAGTATAACCCACAAAGATCTCCTCCACCTCACGAGCCCGAGGGGGCGCAAACCGGACAGGAAGATCACGTCGGTGACTCAACCCACTCAAGTCGAGAATAGCGAGAATAAAAAGCCTGGCACAACGTTAAGCACCCCTCCTAGGGACGGCATGGAAGAGCACTAGTAAGCCAGTTACTCAGCCCCCGTAATAGGGTCAGAGGCAGAGAATCCCAGTGGAGAGAGGGGAGCCGGCCAGGCAGAGATAGCAAGGGTGCTTCATCGCTCCAGTACCTTGTCGTTCACATTCGCACCCGTGGGCCAGACTACACTCAATCATAGGACCTACTAAAGAAATGAGTCTTCAGTAAAGACTTAAAGGTCGAGGCCGCGTCTGCATCTCTCACACGGATAGGCAGACCATTCCATAAAAATGTAGCTCTATATGAGAAGCCCTGCCTCCAGCTGTTTGCTTAGAAATTCTAGGGACAATCAGGAGACCTGCATCTTGTGATCGTAGCAAACGTGTAGGTATGTACGGCAGGACCAAATCGGAAAGAGAGCTAGGAGCAAGTGCATATAATGCTTTGTAGCTTTGCAGTAAAACCTTGAAGTCAGCCCGAGTCCTAGTCAAAGTTTCTAGTAGCCGTATTTAGCACTAACTGAAGTTTATTTAGTGCTTTATCCATGTAGCTGGAGAGTAGAGCATTGCAGTAGTCTAATCGAGAAGTGACAAAAGCATGGATTAGCTTTTCTGCATAATCTTTGGACAAAAAGTTTCAGATTTTTGCAATGTTACAAAAATGAAAAAAAGCTGCCCTTGAAATATTCTTGATATGTTCATCAAGAGAGAGATCAATGTCCAGAGTAGTGCTGAGGTCCTTTACACTTTTATTTGAGACGACTGTACAACCAACAATGTCATATCAAGCAGCAGATCTCTGTTTCTTGGGACCTAGAATTAGCATCTCTGTTTTGTCCGAGTTTAAAAAGGAAAATATTTGGTGCCATCCACTTCCTTATGTCTGAAACACAGGCTTCCAGGGTGGGGAATTTTGGGGCGTCACCATTTTTCATTGAAATGTACAGCTGTGTCCGCATAGCAGTGAAAGCTGTCATTGTGTTTCCGAATGACATCACCAAGAGGTAGAATATACTTTCTTAAATGTGTGACTCAGTGTTCTGACGAGAGTTCAAACATAGAAACCCAATGTAGAACTGCATGAAATTTTAAATGTTTGACCTACATGGGCGGAGATGGACTTACATGGGGAATTGATCCCAAAATGCTAATTGTTTGTAGTAGCTAGTTTAACAAATCTGGTTGCAGTCACTCCAAGGTAAGGAAACAAATATCTAATTATAGCACGCACCCCTGAGGGGCACCCATGTGTTGTTACCTACCCTTACCACCTGGGGACGGCCCGTCAGGAAGTCCAGGATCCAGTTGCAGAAGGAGGTGTTTAGTCCCAGGGTCCTTAGCTTAGGGATGAGCTTTGAGGGCACTATGGTGTTGAACGCTGAGCTGTAGTCAATGAATAGCATTCTCACGTAGGTGTTCCTTTTGTCCAAGTGGGAAAGGGCAGTGTGGAGTGCAATAGAGATTGCATTATCTGTCGATCTGTTGGGGTGGTATGCAAATTGGAGTGAGTCTAGGGTTTCTGGGATAATGATGTTGATGTGAGCCATGACCAGCCTTTCAAAGCACTTCATGGCTACAGACGTGAATGCTACAGGTCGGTAGTCATTTAGGCAGGTTACCTTAGTGTTCTTGGGCACAGAGACCATGGTGGTCTGTTTGAAACATGTTGGTATTACAGACTCAGGGAGAGGTTGAAAATGTCAGTGAAGACACTTGCCAGTTGGTCAGCGCATGCACAGAGTACACATCATGGTAATACGTCTGGCCCTGCGGCCTTGTGAATGTTGACCTGTTTAAAGGTCTTGTTCACATCGGCTACGGAGAGCGTGATCCAGAACAGCTGGTGCTCTCATGCATGCTTCAGTGTTGCTTGCCTCGAAGCGAGCATAAAAGGTATTTAGCCTGTCTGGTAGGCTCGCGTTACTGGGCAGCTCGCGGCTGTGCTTCCCTTTGTAGCCTGTAATAGTTTGCAAGCCCTGCCACATCCGACGGGCGTCAGAGCTGGTTTAGTAAGATTCAATCTTAGTCCTGTATTGATGCTTTGCCTGTTTGATGGTTCGTCTGAGGGCATAGCGGGATTTCTTATAAGCGTCCGAATTAGTGTCCCGCTCCTTGAAAACGGCAGCTCAAGCCTTTAGCTCGATGCGGATGTTGCCTGTAATCCATGGCTTCTGATTGGGATATGTGCGTGTGGGGATGACGTCGTTGATGCACTTATTGATGAAGCCGGTGACTGAGGTGATATACTCCTCAATGCCATTGGATGAATCCCGGAACATATTCCAGTCTGTGCTAGCAGAACAGTCCTGTAGTGTAGCATCTGCGTCATCTGATCACTTCCGTATTGAGCGTGTCACTGGTACTTCCTGCTTTAGTTTTTGCTTATAAGCAGGAATCAGGAGAAAATAATTATGGTCAGATTTGCCAAATGGAGGGAGAGGGAGAGCTTTGTACGTGTGTCTGTGTGAGGAGTAAAGGTGGTCTAAAACATGCAAAATATCACAATTGGTTAGGAGCCCATAAAACGTCAGCCATCCCCTCCGGCGCCATTCTTCCAGAATTGTGTGATGTGGGTGTTTGCTTGTGTTCTGTTATCTAGTTTATTACATTCCTATTCATTTAACACCAATAAGATCTCAGCTGCATGTCATGTTATGCACACTCTTAGACAACCATGTTCGGCAACAGTGTTTCACAGTTTTCGGTGTTCGCTCTTTCTGTCCTTTTCATTCTTTCTCTCCTCCTTATTGCCCAATGTCTGTCTGTCTGTCTGTCTACATGTCTCTCTCTCTCTCCCCTATACTCTTCCTATCTCCCTCTCTCCATCTCTCTCTCGCTCTCCCTCTTTTCACCACCCTGTGTCTCCAGACTCCAGATTGACGACTGTGTTTATTGAAGGAGAAGGGGTAGAGTTCCTTAGTGAGTTTTCCTTGCATTGGCTCAACACACCATAGACCTGATCATGTTAAGTCACTTAGATTGACGGCTCCACACACACACACACACACACACACACACACACACACACACACACACACACACACACACACACACACACACACAGTTAACTGTGGTTGAATCTGATTAGGGACAAAACAAATTATAGGATAATAAAGTGCTGACTATACAGGCTCTCAATAGTGTTGTTGGAGCAGGGAGGCCCCCTAGTGGCCATGTCATTGACCTCTAAGTGACACTGTATGATTCACATATGCCTTGGCTGCCCTCTGCATGTATGACAACTGACGATGCAGCTTTGTGCCGGCCTCACACAGTGAGAACATTCAAATCAAATCAAATCAAATTTATTTATATAGCCCTTCGTACATCAGCTGATATCTCAAAGTGCTGTACAGAAACCCAGCCTAAAACCCCAAACAGCAAGCAATGCAGGTGTAGAAGCACGGTGGCTAGGAAAAACTCCCTAGAAAGGCCAAAACCTAGGAAGAAACCTAGAGAGGAACCAGGCTATGAGGGGTGGCCAGTCCTCTTCTGGCTGAGCCGGATGGAGATTATAACAGAACATGGCCAAGATGTTCAAATGTTCATAAATGACCAGCATGGTCAAATAATAATAATCACAGTAGTTATCGAGGGTGCAGCAAGTCAGCATCTCAGGAGTAAATGTCAGTTGGCTTTTTTAGCAAGTCCGGTGAACAGGTCAGGGTTCCATAGCCGCAGGCAGAACAGTTTCCATGAGTTAATGTTCCCCCTTATTCTCCCGGCAATGCATTCATTTGATTTTCTACCTGTTGTCGAATTTACGTCAAAACATTTCCTACCATGTTGTAAGGATATCCCAGTAATTGTAACATCATTACCAAAGTCATCTTACTCAGTGTTTCCAGGTCCTGGGGGGACCCAAATGGATGTACAGAAAGTCATTGAGCTAATGTGGACCAGACCCAGCTGCTATTGCATTTGTGTCTATGGGAGACCCACGCCGTGAAGTAGACCAGAACTGACCATTTTTTTCAATGGTAAATGGCCTGAGTGAACTATCTTCATTTATCCACCATCTTTGGTAAAGACTGTTGTCCAGAGCCTTCCTGGCCGTGAGACACGTTACTTTCTCCCAATGAGTCAAGAGGAATTCATTGAGGTTGGATGGATCTGGGATTGACAGAGAATTCTGTGAAATAAAAGTAACAAATAATTAAACAGCAGCAGTAAAATAACAAGCGAGGCTATATACAGGGGGTACCGGTACAGAGTCAATGTGTGCGGCCACCGGTTAGTCGAGGTAATTGAGGTGATATGTAAATGTAGGTAGCGTTAAATAGATTATAAACAGAGAGTAGCAGCAGCATCAAAGAGGGGTCTGGGTAGCCCTTTGATTAGCTGTTCAGGAGTCTTATGGCTTGGTGGTAGAAGCTGTTAAGAAGCCTGTAAGTATTGGGACAAGTCCTGTGAGCTGCACTGAACTCCGTCCCCCATGTTACTATGTGCTACATTCAGTTCTCTCCCTCCTCTGTTGTGTTGCCACTGGCTGCGGCCCCTAACGGTCTCTGGGGCGGTAGTTAGGGGGAGGGGCAGGAAGATGGATTACACTCCACCATATTGGCCATCAGCTCCAATCAGCAGCGGGGCAGGAAATGGATGGTTCTAATTTGTTATCATTATTATTATAACAGCCATAATGCTCAGACAGACACACACACGCCGCTCGCTGTTCATCACCGTGAAATGCACCCATTAGTTATGTGGGGAGACAGCGTGTGTGTGCGTGTGTGTGTGTGTGTGCGTGCTGCAGTGAGAAGCTATGGCGGATCACACGCGGTCCCTCCCACTCCCTTCACTAGCATGATATTGCATCTAATTATTCCCTCTCCACAGAGGCTCAGAGACACTGAGCACACATTCATTTACAACGCCACAGCAGAGTCTCGTATAGACTCATAGACACATTCTGTGAGTTGTACACGTTTCTAATGCTGACAGAAATATTTTAAATTTGACCGTTTTTTATGATTTTCCAGGCAACTTTCTTGTGAAGCAGTCTATTCATTCTGAATGTACTGTAGTCATTGGCGGGATAATGCAGTGGCCACTGTACACCTAAAGCTGTTGGTCTCTTTGTCAAGACTCCTTATAGAACCCTATGAATGGTAGGTCTGCTGTGTGTGTGTGTGTGTGTGTGTGTGTGTGGTGTGTGTGTGTGTGTGTGTGTGTGTGTGTGTGTGTGTGTGTGTGTGTGTGTGTGTGTGTGTGTGTGTGTGTGTGTGTGTGTGTGTGGTGTGTGTGTGTGTGTGTTGCGGGTGGGTGGGTGGATGGATGGATGGATGGGTGGATGGGTGGGTGCGTATGTGTGGCCCTCAGGGTCCCGTGGAGGTTGGGCTCTGAGATGGAAACACTGATTAGATCTGATCCCGAGTCCAAATGTTAGCCTCCAGTTTACACACACACCAGCCAGAAAGCAGAGTGAATAACACGCAATCAATACTGTCCATTACTGAGCTCTGATACACTTCTCAGTCTGACCCTTGCCTCAACACCCACAGATTGTGTTGTTTACAGACCCAAACTGCCCTTTCACTGGCGAGGTGCGTTCGTGTTATGTGTTTGTGTGTGTCATAGTATTTGTGCAGTGTGGTGTTGCGGGTCTTGGGTGCATGTGTCTGAAGTGTTGGGTCAGTGGTGTGGCTGTGTTGCTGTTGTGTATGTTGGGTCTCTCCCAGCCCCTCCAGTTAGGTCTGCTCCCTGAAGCATGAGCAGCAAACACACTCAAGCTGCTCAACAGCCTGCCAGCTAATGGGCTTTGGGCATGTTGTGTGTGTACAGAATACACCAGACTAGATAGAACTTCTATGTAATTTCCAGCCTTCTACTCTATTTCATACTGATGGTGGGAACCATACTTCTTCTGCCCTGATAATGTATTCACCCAGTCCTCCATTAGGCTAGTTAATCAATAGGCACTGTGTGTTTGTGTGTGTGTGTGTGTGAGTGTTGCGTGCGTGGTGCGTGTGGGTGTGTGTGTGTGTGTTGTGTTAAGGTCAGCAGTCACTGGCAATGTGTGTTAAGAGGCGGTGGTAGAGAGTTGTTTAAAGCCTGCACCAATTAACTTTCAGCATGATGAATGAGGGGGCGTGCAGCCGTGTGTGAGTTTGGAGGGCGGTTTGTATGTTGATGACAGACTCAGCTGCTCATCATTGAGCAGGGATGGGGGGTGGGGTGAGTCATAAATCTGCAGATTGCTGGTACACCCACCTATAATGATGTCAATCTGCACCACACACACCGCACATACACTCACGCACACAACACATTGGAGCTGTCAGGCTGTGATCAGTCAAAAGCTGGCTCTGACAAAAGACTCACAACCGCCCGGACAAACACCCTTCTCATTTGCATAGAGAATGAACCCCTGCAACAGTGGGTAGAGGCACAGGGGTCAAACATCTTTATAAGGGGTGTCACTAATCTCCCACCATTTCTCTCCTCTCTCTCTCTCTCTCTCTAACACACACCACACACCCACACACACACACACACACACCACGCACCACACACACCCAACACACACACAACACCACACACACACACACACCACACCACACACACACCACAAAACCACACACACACACACACACACCACACACACACACACACACACACACACACACACACACACACACACACCCCACACACACACACACAAACACAAACACAAACACACTCTACATAAAGAGTAGTGGGACTGGGCTAGTTCTGTGGGCTGGTTGCCACTTGGGATAACTGAGTGCCAATCAGTGGAGGCTGGTAGGGGAGCTATCGGAAGACAGGCTCATTGTAATGGTTTGAATGCAATAAATGAATGGATTCCATATGTTTGATGTGTGTTTGATACCATTCCATCAATTCCATTCCAGCCTTTACAATGAGCCCGTCCTCCTATAGCTCCTCCCACCAGCCTCCATCTGGTGCCAATGTATATCTTGTGTTAATTTATTTAAGTCACTTTGTCTGCACGTGTGTGTGTTGTTGTGTGTGTGTGTGTGTGTTGTGTGTGTGTGTGTGTGTGTGTGTTGTGTGTGTGTGTTGTGTGTGTGTGTGTGTGTTGTGTGTGTGTGTGTGTGTGTGTGTGTGTGTGTGTGTGTTGTGTGTGTGTGTGTGTGTGTGTGTGTGTGTGTGTGCTCAGGCGTGCGTATGGTTTGGCTTTCGAAAATCTCACCAGTGGGAGTACACTGCTGTTGTAATCCAATTACGGGAGCATAAGCAATTTGTTAGACAGTTCTCATAATGTAGCAGAATCCTAATAAACTCTGACTGTAATAACTGTGCTGAGCAAGAGCATAAATCTGAGAGGGTTTGGGAATAACGCTGCGCTGCTCCCAAAGCCATCATCAGCACCGTGTGTCTGTGTTTGTGTGCACAGCACTGTGTGTCTGCTGATATATGATATCAGCAATTTGTAGTTTCTCTCTCTAGCCCTGTACTAAATGTTGTCCTTTCATCAGAGATCAGAGACTCTTTAGTCTGTAGTCTGAGTATCTGCAGTTTGGGAATCTACCGTTATACAGTGCATTCAGAAAGTATTCAGACCCCTTGACTTTTTCCACATTTCGTTACATTTCAGCCTTATTCTAAAATGTGTGAAATAGTTTTTTTTTACCTCATCAATCTACACACAATACCCCATAATGACAAAACAAAAACAGGTTTAGACATTTTTGCAAATGTATTGTAAATAAAAAATGTAAATTTTACATTTACAGAAGTATTCAGACTCCTTACATAGTACTTTGTTGAATCACCTTTGGCAGCGATTACAGCCTCGAGTTTTCTTGGGTATGACGCTACAAGTTTGGCACACCTGTATTTGGGGAGTTTATCTCATTCTTCTCTGCAGATCCTCTCAAGCTCTGTCAGGTTGGATGGGGAGCGTTGCTGCACAGCTATTTTCAGGTCTCTCCAGAGATGTTCGATCGGGTTCAAGTCCGGGCTCTGGCTGAGCCACTCTAGGACATTCAGAGACTTGTCCCGAAGCCACTCCTGCGTTGTCTTGGCTGTGTGCTTAGGGTCGTTGTCCTGTTGGAAGGTGAACCTTCGCCCCAGTCTGAGGTTCTGAGCGCTCCCGAGCCGGTTTTCATCAAGGATCTCTTTGTACTTGCTCCGTTCATCTTTCCCTCGATCCTGACTAATCTCTCAGTCCCTGCCGCCGAAGAACATCCCCACAGCTTGATGCTGCCTCGACCATGCTTCACCGTAGGCATGGTGCCAGGTTTCCTCCAGACATGATGATTGTATTCATGCCAAAGAGTTCAATATTGGTTTCATCAGATCAGAGAATATTGTTTCGCATGATCTGAGAGTCTTTAGGTGCCTTTTGTCAAACTCCAAGTGGGCTGTCATGTGCCTTTCAATGAGGAGTGGCTTCCGTCTGGCCACTCTACAATAAAGGCCTGATTGTTGGAGTGCTGCAGAGATGGTTGTCCTTCTGGAAGGTTCTCCCATCCTCACAGAGGAGCTCTTGAGCTCTGTCAGCGTGATAAATCAAATCAAATCAAATGTTATTGGTCACATACACGTGGTTAGGAGATGTTAATGCGAGTGTAGTGAAATGCTTGTGCTTCTAGTTCCGACAGTGAAGCAATATCTACTCCCTGACCAAGGTCCTTCTCCCCCAATTGCTCAGTTTGGCAGGGCGGCCAACTCTAGGAAGAGTCTTGGTGGTTCCAAACTTCGTCCATGTAAGGATGATGGAGGCCATTGTGTTCTTGGGGACCTTGGGTGTGTGCCTTTCCAAATCATGTCCAATCAATTGAACGTATCATAGGTGGACTCCAATCAAGTTCTAGAAACATCTCAAGGATGATCAATGGAAACAGGATGCACCTGAGCTCAATTTCAAGTCTCGTAGCAAAGGGTCTGAATACTTATGTAAATAAGGTATTTCAGTTTGTATTTTTTATAAATTTGCAAAAATTTGTAATAATCTGTTTTCACTTTGTCATTCAAATCAAATCAAATTGTATTAGTCACATGCGCCGAATACAACAGGTAGACCTTACAGTGAAATGCTTACTTACGAGCCCCTAACTGACAGTGCAGTTTTAAAAAATACGGATACGAATAAGAGATAAAAGTAACAAGTAATTTAAGAGGAGCAGTAAAAAAATAACAATATATACAGGGGGGTGCCAGTACAGAGTCAATGTGCAGGGGCACCGGTTAGTTGAGGTAGTATGTACATGTAGGTAGAGTTAATTAAAGTGACTATGCAGAGATGACAACAGAGAGTGGCAGTGGTGTGGAGAGGGGAGGGGGGGGGGGGCAATGTCAATAATCTGGGTAGCCATTTGACTAGATGTTCAGGAGTCTTATGGTTTGGGGGTATTGTGTGTCAATTGATGAGGGGGGAAATATATTTAATACATTTTAGAATAAAGCTGTAACGTAACAAAATGTGGTAAAGTCAAGGGGTTTGAATACTTTCTGAATGCACTGTATATGCCAAATATATTTAAATGTATTTTTCCCCCCATTTCTGTATACACAGGAGGCAGTCTGTAAGTATCAGTCACCACAGAGATATACCACATACGAGAGGAAGTGCTGACTGATGTGTAGGGCGGGCTATGTCCCCAATGACTCATCAGGAGATATTGACCACCTGTCGTAATTGTCTCAATATAATGCCAAATATGCTGGCTTTGATAAAAGTATGGTTTAATGGACGTGGACGGGATGAAAGGTAAAAGCAGGAACAACTAATGCCACATGTTCAACGAGAAAACAACTCAAACTTATTCAGTGATGTAAAACCTGCTAAAGTAGACGGTATATATGCAAAAGTTCAAGGCATTTTCATTGACAACCTATTTAAAACACCCTACCGTAGTTTGACCGACCTACATACGGGTTAACATGCATGTAAACAGAGTGAAGGCTAGAGATCATCTAATGATCATCTAATGAGATCCGATTCGGCTTGTCCAAAACGTAGCAGACGGCCATTTCTCACTATATTCATCAAGCACTATGTGTTGATGGGTTCATTACCATCAAATTAGTGCTAGAAATCATGGCGGAGCTCTGAAATGAGGTGGAAAGACAGCACTGATAAGATTAATGATAAATACATTAGCCAAGTGCTAGCATAGCTCTGGAGTGATTGATGATGTACACGTTAGCAGTATGGTAGCATGTAACACTGGTAAGATAAATGATAAATACCTTAGTGTTGTGTTAGCCATGTGCTAGCTCTTAACACGTTTGAGACCAACCACTCACAGCCCACACTAGTATGTACTAGTGGGGGAGCCACCTTAACAACTGGTGAAAAACAAACAGTTTGTCTGCAACCCTTTTGTAACAGTTCACAGAAATCATTTGTAGCCTATTTATTCTTCAAAAATACAATGAACAAAAATATAAATGCAACATGTAGTGTTGGTCCCATGTTTCATGAGCTGAAATGAAAGATCCCAGAAATGTTCCATATGCAGAAAAAGCCTATTTCTCTCACATTTTGAGCACAAATTTGTTTACATCGCTGTTAGTGAGCATTTATCCTTTGCCAAGATAATCCATCCACCTGACAGGTGTGGCATATCAAGAAGCTGATTAAACAGCATGATCATTACACAGGTGCACCTTGTGCCTGGGGACAATAAAAGGCCCCTCTAAAATGAGCAGTTTTGTCACACAACACAATGCCACAGATGTCTCAAGTTTTGAGGGGAGCGTGCAATTGGCATGCTGACTGCAAGAAAGTCCACCAGAGCTGCTGCCAGATCATTTAATGTTAATTTCTCTACCATAAGCTGCCTCCAACGTCATTTTAGAGAATTTAGTACGTCCAACTGGCATCACAACCGCAGACCACGTGTATGGCGTTGTGTGGGCAGGCGGTTTGCTGATGTTAACGTTATGAACAAAGTGCCCCATGGTGGAGGTGGGGTTATGGTATGGGCAGGCATAAGCTATGGACAACAAACATAACTGCATTTAATCGATGGCAATTTGAATGTACAGAGATACCGTGACGAGATCCTGAGGTACATTGTCATACCATTCATCCTCCGCCATCACCTCATGTTTCAACATGATAACGCACAGCCCCATATCGCAAGGATCTGTACACCATTTCTGGAAGCTGAAAATGTCCCAGTTCTTCCATGGCCTGCATACTCACCAGACATGTCACCCCTTGAGCATGTTTGGGATGCTCTGGATCGACGTGTACAAAAGCGTGTTCTATTTCCCGCCAATATCCAGTAATTTCATAAAGCAATTGAAGAGGAGTGGGACAACATTCCACATGCCACAATCAACAGCTTGATCAACTATGCAAAGGAGATGTGTCGAGTAAAATGGTGAGTAAAATGGTGGTCACAGCAGATACTGACTGGTTTTCTGATCCACCAACAGTTGCATATCTGTATTCCTAGTCAGATTAGGTTCCTAATGAATTCATTTAAATTGACTGATTTCCTTCTATGAAATGTAACTCAGTAACTTCAAAATTGTTGCATGTTGCATTTGTATTTTTTGCTAGAAATTAGGCAGAAAATTGGGCTATCCAGGTGAAAAAACAGACATGTTTAGCAGTGACAGCGAAGGGACAAACATTAGAAGCTCAGACAGTTGGGCTACAAACAGTGGAGTGTGTGATATGGATATACTGTATGGACTGAGTCTCACTGCTGAGAGTGGCTGTCACAGTTGACAGGGTTTAGCATGGCAGCTAATTTCTGTCGTGGGGGGAAAGAGAATGAAACGGTAACAAACAGTAGTCTGAAGTGCTGCCTCAGGCCCTGTGCATCTGCCATGGAGATGGATACAGGAGGAAGAGGGGGAACGGGAGAAGGGGGAGGGGTGTTTTAGTCGAGCGGGAGAGGATGAGAAAAGATAGGGAAGGGGCATTACGATTTGTACATATGTAAATAGTACACATATATAAAGGGGGGACTTGTTAGAGTGTAGAACCATAACATTTTGTGAAAAATTCAGAAAAGAAGGAAATAAAATAGTGGTAGCATTCAGTGAGAGTATGTCTTGGACTATAGACCCGGAGCTCTGTGTCCCTCTGTAGTGCCCTTTGCTACGTAGGCCCTAGGGGGCACTGCGAGTGCATGTCAGGGTCAACCATGTGCATGTCAGGCACCACTACTGCTATATATCAGTTAATATGAGTCTTTAAGTTTGAACTATTAATACACAGTAGATAGACGTTTTGTGTTTCCGGTCTGTGTGGGTGTTTTGTATCGGATGTAATAGTGGTGAAGTTTGGTGTAGCAGTAAATAGTTTGTGTGGTAATTATCTGGAGGTGAAATGGATCCACAGAGCCAGCAGGGGGGTGATAGCCTCTCTGCCTCCCATTTCCCTCCCAGCGCTACCATCCCTCACAACGTAGGCAGACATGCGAGAAATTAAGACTGGGCCAATACAGATCGCTACTGCTAACAGGCCAGTCACACACATACTGTAGCAGAAATACTCACACAGACAGATACACACATACCGTAGCGGAAACACTCACACAGACAGATACACACATACTGTAGCAGAAACACTCACACAGACAGATGCACACATACTGTAGCAGAAACACTCACACAGACAGATACACACATACTGTAGCGGAAACACTCACACAGACAGATACACACATACTGTAGCCAGAAACACTCACACAGACAGATACACACATACTGTAGCGGAAACACTCACACCAGACAGAACACACATACTGTAGCAGAAACACTCACACAGACAGATACACACATACTGTAGCAGAAACACTCACACAGACAGATACACACATACTGTAGCGAGAAACACTCACACAGACAGATACACACATACTGTAGCAGAAACACTCACACAGACAGATACACACATACTGTAGCGGAAACACTCACACAGACAGATTGCACACATACTGTAGCAGAAACACTCACACAGACAGATACACACATACTGTAGCGGAAACACTCTCACAGACAGATACACACATACTGTAGCAGAAACACTCACACGACAGATACACACATACTGTAGCAGAAACACTCACACAGACAGATACACACATACTGTAGAGAAACACTCACACAAGACAGATACACACATACTGTAGCAGAAACACTCCACACAGATAGATACACACATACTGTAGCAGAAACACTCACACAGACAGATACACACATACTGTAGCAGAAACACTCACACAGACAGATACACACATACTGTAGCGAGAAACACTCACACAGACAGATACACACATACTTAGCAGAAACACTCACACAGACAGAGTGTACCCTGAGGCAGAACGCACATATTACATTTTTCTATTTAAGATACACATCACATACACATCAATGGAGTTGGTCACACACACCCACACGCACGCAACAACCCATACACACACACACAAACACACACCACACACACACACACACACACACACACACACACACACACACACACACACCACACACACACACACACACACACACACACACACACACACACACCCAGGCACACCTCCAGTGTCTCCACTCTGAGTAAAGGGATGAGGAAATGTCGTCTGTGTAATGGTCAGTCGTTCAGACGGTCTCTTGTCCATTGTCTTCTATGGTCAGATTCAATTTCAGCTGTGTGATTGCAGGCTGCTGTGCCATTAACAACCATTTCCCACTCACCGGTGGGGACTTTGGGGGTCCGGCTAAATTTGAAGGCCAATTGAGTTTTAATATAAATCACGCTGGGATGCTGAGGACACATCCCTATGCTGGAAATTAACATCCTCCCAAGCACACCCCCACATGCACACACACGTTGTGAATGTCTACAGCCTGCATGGACACGCTCACACGCACACACGCGCACACACGCACGCGCGCACACTTACGCACGCACGCGCGCACACACACTCTGTAGATGCCTACAGCCTGCACCACACCACAGCTGTGTTCACTTCCCAATGTCACTCAGTATATTGCCCCACTGCACACCTGAGTAGTGTGTGCATGCTGCATAGTTTTAGCCCTATCTTTCTCTCCCAATTTTTCACACTCTACCTGTCTCTACCCTCCTCCCTCCGCACCCCCATCCACCCCACACTCACTCACTCACTATCTCTCTCACTATCTCTCTCTCTCTATCTCACTCTCTTTCTCTCCCTCTCTCTCTTTCTCTCTCTCTCCCTCTCACTCTCTCTTTCTCTCTCTCACTCACTCTCTCCATCTCTGTGGATTATGAGCCAGAGAGGGATTCCTATTATCCTAATGGGAGAGGCGATGGTGCCCTCCAGCCACGCTCCGATTGGCTCCAGAGCTGTACTTATACACAGCAGCAGAGTTCATTGTGAGTTCAGTGGAATGTGTGTGTGTGCGCGCACAGTGATGGGGGAAGAGGAGGCTAGTGAGAGATGGGTAAAGACAGGAAGAAACAACCGGGTTGGAATCATTAGAAAAGACTGTTTTTAAATGGTAAATGGTCAGAATGCTATACAGATGAGCATAGATTTTATGCCAGCTGGTTAAGTTATTGCTGACTGATACAAAACTATGAACAAAGTTAGGTTACAGGCTACACCTGGAATTATCAAACTATGATTTAAGTTTGATTAACATAATCAACACACGTGCACAACACACACATAGACAGACACACACACACACACACACACACACACACAAAGAAGTAATTAGGGTTGCCGTCTGCTACTACACTGTGTATCTTTAGTCCTGACTGAGCAGTCTGGGACACCTGCCCAGCCCCACCCCACAAGTCTGTATCAGTCACAACAACACTAATAGCAATCTGATGCTCATCAGCATCTGTAGCTAACATAACGGTTACAGATAAGTGTGAGAGTGAATGCAGAATCCAATTGACTGATGTGTTAGTGTAGCGGCCCGCACCATGGTTTGAGGCGTTTCTGGATTGGGACCATCAAGTTTCTGGATTGGGACTGGATTGGGACCATAAAACAGAAAAGTTCCATCCGCCTCTATCATAAATATGCTAAAGAGGGGAGCTTCATGAATGTGGAGAACCTAAGAAATAAATTAAGTACAATGCTGTTTGGCAAACTGTAGACAACCACCATTTTTTCACCATCACTGGCAACATCTCTCTCTGTGTGCTTCAGTAATGATGGTGTAACTAGACATTACATTTAAAAAAAAGTTGTTGAAGGGTTCTTTACTGCTCAGGAAGGGTTCTTTACTGGTGTGATGGTTGTGAAGAACCATCCTGTTCTTTCCCTTTCCACCATGTTCTCCTTTACGCCATGAAATCTACACTGGTAAAAAGTTACACTACAGGCTATTGGTTTCAGTAAAAGTATGGTGAACAAAAACAACTTACTGCATTTTGTGTATATGTGTCAACCGTCAGTGGATGTGTTGTACCAGTTTAGGTGGTTGATGGTTTTGTTGTCAAAGATTGAGCACCTCTTTTAACTGTCAGTTCTGCAGTCTTTGTAAGTGCATGTGACAAGAAAGAGCTTCACTATGAAGATGCAGTTAGTTGCCTGGAAGTTGCTGTGAATTTTGTATTACCTAACTGGCAACTAGCTGTCAGTAAAATATTGTAAAATGCACAGTAACTTAATAGTCGGTAACTGCTAGTAACTTACTGTACTTTCTCTGAAGTTTACTGATTACAAGATAGCGTAACATTAGTTGACAACTACTAAGCATTCTTTGGGGTGAGCACACTTGGAACTTAGCCTAACCTGGCCTCAACCTTTTGCTTGACAGTCAACTGACCTCCTGACCACACCATAAGGTCAGTGAGCGTGACAGAGATCAGCCACAGTGTTACTGAGAATTTTACAATAACTACTTGCAGCAAGCTGACAGTAAATTATTGAAAGATAAGCATGAACTTTCTGATAACCAACTGCCATTAAGTTACTTGATAAAGCAAAGTAACCTCTTAACAGTGTTGCTCTCGATTGTCACAAGCTTTTACGAAGATTGTGAACAAATTAAGCACTCAACCTTCATCAACATAATGATAAACCCACTTAATTTAAACTGGTACAACACTTCCACTAACGGTCGGCACAAATGCCACATATTTTAGACCATGCCCCCAAATATGCTAATGAGCCCCCACCAGCACATTGCCCCACCTATATTTCAAAGTGCATTAACGATTATACAATACATTGAATATATTGGGTAGAATTTATTTTCCATTATAATAGATTTTGCGCACATGTACCCTTAAAAGTACCAACCACTACCATGTGAGTACCTAACAGTGTGTGCCATAAGCGCATCTGAAGTATCCTATGAGTATAACTGTAGAACCTGTCATTGGTTCTACCTGGAATCAAAGGGTTCTTCATGAGAGGGTTTTTAATGGAACTGAAAAGGGTTCCACTACACCAGGGCTGTTCAATTCCAGTCCTGGAGGCCTGAAACATTTCAGTTTTTTTTCTACCTGGTAGTTAATTGCACTCACCTGGTGTCCCATGTCTGAATTGGTCCCTGGTTGGAAGGAGAGCATGAAAAACACAAGTGTTTCAGCCCTCCAGGACCGGAATTGAACAGCTCTTCCCTACAGGTACAAATCAAAGGGTTCTGCATGGCACCCAAAAGGGTTCACCCATAGGGACAGATTACAGTATCCTGCAACCAGAGGGATCATGAGAGGGTTTTTACAAAGAATCCAATTGGATTACCATACAGGGACAAAAAACAAAACAGGGTTCCTTGTGAGAGAGCTCTAAAAAATCTAATGGTTCTATGTGGCATCCAAAAGGGTTCCACATAGGGACAAAGGACAACATGTCTATTGGTTCTAATCTTTTAACAATCTGTGTCATACTCACAGACCCAGTGGCGCAGCAGGAAAGTCAGGTCGTTGGCAACTGAGAGGTTGGCAGCTCAAATCCCAAGTGAGGTTGACTCCCAAGTAATCAGAATACAGCCGCATACTGTCCCTTACAGCAATAATGCTTTAATATAGCTCTAAAAACACAATAGCTTTTTGTATAATTACCGTATTTTCACTGCAACCATAAACAAGACACTGTACCGCATTGGTACATTCTAAATATTGATAGTGTATCTTCTATCGTGTCCTCTCCATGCTGAAAATATGCATTTCAAATGTGTTGCTTGCGTGTAAGGTGCATGTGTTTTCCGTGTGACTTGCGTGTTCTCCATGTGTTGCCTTCTCCATGTTCTCCACCTTCCGCTGCAGTGTTCCCAAGTTAGCGCTCTGATGGGCGTTCTGGTGGCCTCGTTACCATCGGAATCTCTACGGAACGACCTTCAACCATTGCTCCATCAAATAGGGCCACATCATAAACTGGAGTGACAGGAGTTCTGGGGAGAAAAATGTGTGTACGTGAGTAAGGCCTACGCTCTTTCTTTCTCTCCCTCTGTGTCTGGTAGAAGGTGGTATTGTGGATTTAGCTGACGATTTACGTGACAATAGTTGATCATTTAGTGTATGATGCTGTCAGTCCCACTAGGTGGGAACTGCATTTCTTTTGGCTGCCGTTGATAAAATGACTTGATGGATATTCAGCCTTACGGGACAGAGACACTGACTCTTCTCTCTTTTCCTTTTTTTGTGGGTTTTTCTCAGATCACAAGTTTGCCTTGCTTGTGATGAAAACACCAACCTCCTAATTCCCAGTTTGAACGCTAAAGAAACTGCAGGGATTGATTCCCAAGTCCTGCACCTGTTCCAGATACACAAGCAGGACGAACGTTCCCAGCCGCCATGAGCGGTGGGTCATGAGGACACGGATTCTCATGACTATTATAACGTGACAGTATCAGCAAGGGAGGCTTAAAGGGTTAACACTGAGGCGTGTGAGATCTTGTTAGAGTCCAAATTCCAAGGCAGAAAACAGACATTTTCCCAAGGAAACAACAAACAAGCATCTCAAAGTCGTCACGGTAAAATAGACTCTTGCATCCCAACCACAGGGACATTTTCTGTAATATCTCTATTTGGTTTCATTTTGCGAATAGGACTTCAATTTGTGTATAAGTCAGATACATTTAGATGACCAAAAAGGGGAACTACAAATGACATTAGGGCTTTTGAGCATGAGGTAGGCTACTGCTACACATACACACACACTTCTCCTCAGCCTGGATGGAGATCAGCTGTAGTATGATAACCTAAAAGATTACGATCCCATTTTGTTGTTTCACGAGTATTATGTAGTTAAATAGTCATTACAATGGCATGTAGAGTGGAAGTACTGCGCAGGTACATCCTACATCTGTCATGCCTGATTGCGGCTTACACATTTAGGAAAGGCACATCTAGATACATTCGAAATCGCAATTAAAAGCTCAATCCAAACACACACTCTTTGAAATGAACAGATCACGTTGAGGATTAGTGTCGAGGGTCAGGAGGTTAATAGGGGTCAGTTTCCTCTGAGCACAGAGACCCGAGGCCTACTCAGTCCAGCCTCAGTGGTCAGATCTGTTACCGTGCTGAAGTCTAGACGGCTCGGCTCGCCTTTCTCCCTTTGTCCATCTGTGTGTTTGATCTGTTGTGGGCCTTATCCATTTTCAGGATGTTTGTGTGTATGTGTGTGTGTGTGTGTTTCAGAAGCTGTTGAAACATGGGAAAACAGAGCCTCCCGGAGGAACACTGAAGGCCAGAGACAACATGAAGACATATAGATACAGCAGCATTATATTTCTACCCATATTGCCTACAGATACTGTACCAACAATGGCTTAGCACCATAGAAATGCCTCCCAAAAGGACACTAAATACACAAAGAGGTCATGTTCTGTACCAATCTGTTGAAGGCAAAGTGGAAGGAAAGGTGTGTTTCTCATTTTTATTCACAAGCTCTCCTGAAAACAAGGTTATCGACCTCATGTATAAGGGCACAAGGCGAGACTCAGATGCAGACACAGGAGGCAGATGGTTGGAGTCTTAGATGTTTATTCATCCTAAAAGGGGTCGGCAAGAGAATGGTCGTGTACAGGCAAAAGGTCAAAACAGAGTCCAGTAGGTACCCAAGGGCAGGCAGGCTCGAGGTCAGGGCATGCAGAATGGTCAGGCAGGCGGGAATGGAGTCCAGAAAACAGGCAAGGGTCAAAACCGGGAGGACTAGCAAAGAGAAGAGTAGAGAAAAGGAATTATGGGACAAAATACGCTGGTTGACTTGACAAGCATACAAGACAAACTGGCACATAGAGACAGGAAACACAGGGATAAATACACTGGGGAAAATAAGCGACACCTGGAGGGGGTGGAGACAATCACAAGGACAGGTGAAACAGATCAGGGTGTGACATCAAGAGAAAGATCGAGTGAGCCATTTGTACACTGAAACAAATGGTTAAATGGTTCTTCCTCAGCTCTTAAGGTTCCTTGGAGAACTCTTGCCCGATAACATGCCTTAGAGTTAAGTCTGTGGTTCTTGACATCGCATCTACTGTTCTTCAGAATTCTAAAAGGTTCTTGAAATACATGGAATCCTGCAGAGATGTGTCCCTTTCATTGCACACAGTAAATTGCCCAGCATTTACTAATGTTGATTTTTCAGCGTATCATTTTTTGTGGTGATTCAAGAGTTAAATTAACACTGTAAATAGTTAAATCGACAGTCAGTAGTGTACAATAACCTGTGTTGGTGTTAATAACCATAGTTGAACCAAAACCAAGCCCATCATTATCATATTTCCCAGCATGTTCTTTTGCAGGTTGATTTTTGTTTGTTTCAATATCTATGTTTTTGCTAATTGATTGATTAATGAATCTTATGCTACTCAAATATAAATATTTCTAAACTCTTCCTATCTGCTACTTGGACTTATTGCACCAGTTACTGAAATGGTTGTCCCAGTTTAGGGTAGTCTCATATCTTGATCTTCCCAACCCTGGCAGTCATTCTGAATGCAGGTTGCAGGTGAATAAAACAAAAAAGTTGGATAACCCTACTCTGTCAGGATTTCAATAGGAATTACACATCTCTTTGCAAGCCAGCATAATGTGATTTACAGGTCTGATGTGGTCTGTAAACTTTATGTTTCAGCCCACTGTATTATGGTAAAATGAGACGCTCAAAAGAAGGAATTATGACATATGTAACATATTTCCTTAAATAACTCAATTTGAATAACAACATATTCACTTAGGATCTCACATGGTGAAGGCCACATGCCTTTAAATTAATGAATGCAACAACCATCTCTCTGTCACTAGCAAACACAGTCATGGGTGGTACTTGTAATTCTCAAATTCACTCAAAAGGCAAAAGGGAAATATGCAAATAAGGCTCAACACCCTACAACAGGGCTATTCAATTCCGGTCCTGGATGGATGAAATATTTCTGGTTTGGGATTTTTGTATAGTTTGTCAAGGAACCATCCCATGTATGGTTCTTCAGAGACCATAAAATGGTTCCCCTATGGCATCACTTTCAATAACCTTGCCCCTTTATTTTTAAGAATGTAGGAGGGAGAAAATATGTATTGGACAGAAGGTGTAAGACAAATGGATTACTACAACTGCAGGAATATGGCCTTGGTGTGTGTGTGTGTGTGTGTGTGTGTGTGTGTGTGTGTGTGTGTGTGTGTGTGTGTGTGTGTGTGTGTGTGTGTGTGTGTGTGTGTGTGTGGTGTGTGTGCGTGTGCGTGTGCGTGTGCGTGTGCCGTGATGCGTGTGCGTGTGCGTGAAAACCTGACGGAAAATTATCATCAGTAGTGATAAGTAGTGATTCAAAATCCAGCTCTCTATTATTGATTAGGAGCTGAATGATACATTAACCAAGTCTTCTGAACACCTGCATCGTGAGGTGTTTTAAAACCATCAATGCACGTTTAGAAACAGTTTGTGGGGAAACAACTGACCTCTGTATTCTTCCTCAATATTCAGTGTAGAACAAATACACTGCAATCCTCTTCCTACAAGACTTCCTGATTCTTAAATGGTATAGGCCTAAGTACATTAATACATTAAGTAACAAACGTATTCTTTTTTTTTCCAAACAAGACTGAGCCGTGCATGTTGTGTGTGTGCGTGCGTGTGTGTGTGTGTGTGTCTGTGAATGTATGGTGCAGACAGACTGTGGTGATATGACTTTTGGGGGAGTGTAAGTGTGTTGTATTTGTGTCTGACTCAGAGTTATGTCTGTGTTAATGCATCGTGTCAGTTATCCTCTAGAGGAGATTATTTAGATAAACAGAGTCATTACTCAGTGTGTTATCTGAGAGACAAGAGGAGTGTGAGAGACCACAGCACAGCCGTCACGCTGTTACAGCCTTCAGTGTGTGCTATGGCTGTGCACCGCACAGTCACGCCTCTTAGAGGTGTGTGTGTGTGTGTTTGTGTGTGTGTGTGTCAGCAGTGCTTATTAAGTTACAACAGAGCGAAGGGTCAAACCTAGTGGTCACTTTTTGTGCCCCATTCTCCCTCCTGTGTTAGTGTGTGTGTGTGTGGTGTGTGGTGTGTGGTGTGGTGTGTGTGTGTGTGTGGTGTGTGTGTGGTGTGTGTGGTGTGTGTTGTGTGTGTGTGTGTGTGTGTGGTGTGTGTGGTGTGCGTTGGTGTGCGTGTGCGTGTGCGTTGCGGTGCGTGTGCGTGTGGCGTGTGTGGTGTGTGTGTGTGGTGTGTGTGTGGTGTGTGTTGTGTGTGTGTGCGTGTGGGTGTGTGTGAGTGAGTGAGTCTGTACGTGTGCCTTTGTCCCTCTCGCTCCTCTGAAATGTCATTGTGTCTTTCAAGGTACTCTGCAACCTACTTCCTGCAGAGCCAACATAAAACTGAGTTTGTGTGTGTAACACGTCAAAACACTTGATCCCCCACACACACATAAAACCAGTAAGTACCTGTAGAAACAGCCCATACAGACATAGGATCTAAGGCTTCCATAGCCATGGGTCAAATTGCTATTGCTCACTGTTGCTGTGCGACACAGAGTAGACCTACTGTATTACAATAGCAATTTGGGGATCTGTGTTGAAATGTATCTATAGCAGAACAGCAATGATCAAATGCTCAAATACATTTACAGAACTTCTGATCATTGTCTTGCCTTAGTACCTGATTTGCTTATCTTAGACCACCTTTAGCAAAACTTTAAATACAAATGTCATCAGTGTATACAAAATTCACTGTTAAGCGTTCTGTTCACAGAATATAACACATTGTTTTCAACAGAAGGGAAATGTGTGCAATTGTGTTCACTGTTTCCGTCAATCAGTAAATACTACACAAAATTCGAAATCACGCCATCAGTGCCATACCTTGTATAATATATGGAAAGATCTAGGCAATAAGGACTGTCTAATTGTTATGATTTTTTTTATACAATATTGCGGACATGCAGAGATGCAGAGAATGAAGTTGGGTTACCTCTAAGTAGCTTTGGGTTCCTCCTAAGTCATCATCTCCGACATTGTGACCTTCCATTATGGAGTGTTGCCTTGGTGTGGATTGAGTCCTAATACATTCATATCAGTTGTGTTCCTCCATTGTATTCACCTTTCCTTATTTCTATAGTGGATTGTGTTTCTGTTCAACAATGGAAATTCTACAAAACAATGAGCAAATCAACATTTGTATTGATTACATGGAATTGGATTGTGATGATACCGATGAATGAATCCTGCAGGATTTGTGGTTATTTATTTGATGTATTTGATGTGTATGAAATTGTTTTGGTGTAATATACATAAAGTGAGAGTATTTCTGCACCTTTGGATCGTTGTACTTCCAATTTTGATCATCAGTGACTGCAAAGAAAAATGTATTGATCTACTTGGATTTTTCAAAGACAGACTAACTTTCTGTTTTGTCTGTTTGAACTCAAGAAATAAGTATGGTTGCGTTAAACTTTTTGAAAGCAGTCGTGTTCTTTTGATGTTTCCACTTGCAATTTTAACGGTATAATATAATCTTGATGAATGCATTCATGTTTTGAGGAGGAAAACGAACTACATTTTGAAAAAATGCATTCACTGTGTTGCAAAAGTCCACAAAGCTCTATCTTGTGAACTCTGTTTTGAAAATCCACAACATTATTCCAAAAAATGCTTGTATGCGATTGAGAAAAACTGCAAATCATAGGCTCCAGTTTCACTTAAGAAAAACAATGATTCATGAATCCGTTTCTTAGATTTGGACTGGGAGAGAGAAGAAAGCAGGGGAGAGCGATAGAGAGACAGAGTAAGACATATCTCCAGGCCTATGTGAAAGTGAAAGTAGTTACAGTACATGGTCATAGTCCAGCTTTTCATGGTTGTGTGGTGTTTGATTGTCACGGCATCGTGAGGTACAGGTCAGACCCCATGCAGAGGACGGCCTTTGGGGGATTTTTCCACCCTCTGCTTCGGAACATGACTTCAAGCCCCTTTTGGTGCACAACGCAGTGTTCCCTCATCACTCACTAGACGAGGCTATGGAGAAGACACCGGAGACAGTGTCACATATTACTCTTCTAAATTGACGCTGATTTGTTTACAGCCAAGGAGAGCCTAATTTACAACTTGACCATATTAAGTTGCTCTCTTTGATGATTCCCCTTTTCTGGACTTAGACTCCACGCTGTGCTTCCAAAAGTGTTTTGGAACAGATTCAGCTTCCCATTTGAAAGCCTTAGAGATTTAGCTTGTGGCTGATGTGAGGGGTTTGTTTTATGTACAGTTAATGTGTGGTTAGGGTATGCCTAACCTAACATAGCAGGCGTAGAAAGATGCCTCAGCGGAGTCCCCACTTCCGTTTTTCAGGGGTTTCTTTGGGTTTCTCAGTGTAAGAGACTACACACTGGGCCCACACTGGTTGAATAAACGTTGTTTCAACGTAATTTGTCATAGTATTGTGACGTGGAATCAATGTGGAAAATACATTGGATATCTAAGTGCATCCTTAGATACTTTTCCCCTTCCGTGTCACTTTTTACACCGAAGATCTCAGCTAAACATAAAATCAAGATGTTTGACTGACTGCGGATAACTTCAGAAAGAAGTTGACTACAATACAAAGGTACAATTGCAATTGTTACAAACAACTGAAGGAATATTTTTTTTTTAACCTTTATTTAACTAGGCAAGTCAGTTAAGAACAAATTCTTATTTACAATGGCCTACCGGGGAACAGTGGGTTAACTGCCTTGTTCAGGGGCAGAACAACAGATTTTTGCCTTGTCAGCTTGGGGATTCGATCCAGCAACCTTTCGCTTACTGGCCCAACGCTCTAACCACTAGGATGGTTCAAATGAAAACCAAGATGACTACATTGAATGGAACATAGGCTACATGGGCCTATTCAGTATAAGCTATTTCAATCATATTGAAATCAATATTGTGACTAGGCTACTGTCTGTAATTTTTGCCTCAATGTGTTTCGTGATGTGTGACAATATGTGCGCAATGATGTAGCCAATCTGTGCTTTAGTGCATTATTATTAAGTAAGCATAATAAGCCTATTTGCAGCCATAGGTGGTAATACAGTGGCAAGAAAAAGTATGTGAAGAATTTGGAATTACCTGGATTTCTGCATAGATTTGTCATAAAATGTGATCTGATCTTCATCTAAGTCCCAACAATAGACAAACACAGTCTGCTTATACTAATAACACACAAACAATTATACATTTTCAAGTCTTTATTGAACAGACTGTGTAATCATTCACAGTGCAGGGTGGGGAAAGTATGTGAACCCTTGGATTTAATAACTGGTTGACCCTCCTTTTTGCAGCAAAAACCTCAACCCAACATTTTCTGTAGTTGCGGATCAGACCTGCACAACGGTCAGGAAGAATTTTGGACCATTCCTCTTTGCAAAACTATCCGTTCAGCAATATTCTTGGGATGTCTGGTGTGAACCGCTCTTTTGAGGTCATGCCACAGCATCTCAATCGGGTTGAGATCAGGACTCTGACTGGGACACTCCAGAAGGCATATTTTCTTCTGTTGAAGCCATTCTGTTGTTGATTTACTTCTGTGTTTTTTGTCGTTATCCTGTTGCATCACCCAACTTCTGTTGAGCTTCAAATGGCGCACAGATAGCCTTACATTCCACTGCAAAATGTCTTAATAAACTTGGGACTTTATTTTCCCGTCGATGATAGCAAGCTGTCCAGGCCCTGAGGCAGCCCCAAACCATTATGCTCCCTCCACGATACTTTACACTGGGGATGAGGTTTTAATGTTGTTGTTATGTGCCTTTTTTTCTCCACACATAGTGTTGTGTGTTCCTTCCAGACAACTCAACTTTAGTTTCATCTGTCCACCAAATATTTTGCCAGCAGCACTGTGGAACATCCAGGTGCACTTTTGCGAACCTCAGACGTACAGCAATGTTTTTTTTTGGACAGCCATGGCTTCTTTCGCAGTGTCCTCCCTTGAGGACGTCTTTAGCTGACATTCTAGGATTCTTTTTAACGTCATTGAGCATTCTGCACTGTGCTCTTGCAGTTATCTTTGCAGGAAGGCCACTCCTAGGTAGAGTAGCAACAGTCCACAATTTGTCAATTTGACTGATGAACATCAAGGCTTTTAGAGATACTTTGTAACCATTTCCTGCTTTATGCAAGTCAACAATTCTTAATCTTAGGTATTTTGAGATCTCTTTTCTTCAAGGCATGGTTCACATCAGGCAATGCTTCTTGTGAATAGCAAACTCAAGTTGTGTGAGTGTTTTTATAGGGCAGGGTAATCTCGTCTCATTGATTGGATTCAAGGTTAGCTGACTCCTGACTCCAATTAGCTTTTGGAGAAGTCATTACCATTTGAAAGCAAACACTTTGAAGTTTGTGGAAATGTGACAGGAATGTAGTAGAATATAACACATTAGATCTGGTAAAAGATAATATAATGAAAAAAACAACAGTTTTTTTGTATTTTTGGAAATGCAAGAGAAAGGACATAATGTATTATTCCAGCCCAGTTGCAATTTAGATTTTGGCCACTAGATGCCAGCAGTGTATGTGCAAATATTTAGACTGATCCAAGGAACCATTGCATTTCTGTTCAAAGTTTTGTTTCAAGACTGCCCAAATGTGCCTAGTTGGTTTATAAATAACTTTTCAAGTTCAAAAATGTGCACTCTCCTCAAACAATAGCATGGTATTATGTCACTGTAATAGCTACTGTAAATTGGACAGTGCAGTTAGATTAACAAGAATTTAAGCTTTCTGCCAATATCAGATATGTCTATGTCCTGGGAAATGTTCTTGTTACTTACAACCTCATGCTAATCGCATTAGCCTACGTTCGCTCAACTCAACTCATCTCTCTCTCAGATTCCAACTGCTGATTCATGTTTGGACATATAAATACTGTAAATCTAGCAAAGAAAGGTCTGTTAAAGTCAGTTTAAGGATCAAAGTTTCATGAAGTATGCTGTCTAGTGCAGTCAAACAATATTAATGTATTGGCAATATCAGAGACTCACTTGGACTCTTCTTTTGAGGATGCTGAGATCTTTATACATGGATACAACTTGTTCAGGTGGGACAGAAATCGATACGGGAGTTTCAGTTTACATCCAGAGTTATATTCCAGCAAAACAACATAAGGACTTCATGTTGAATGAATTAGAGGCGCTATGGGTACAGGTGCATTGACCACATTTGAAACCTAAACTAGTTGGTTGCTGCTATAGGCCACCTAGTGCTGATGTGAAACATCTTGATGTAATTTGTGAAATGTTGGATAAGGTATATAATGAAAATAGGGAAATGTATTTTTGGGGAGATATGAATATAGACTTTTTGAACACCAACTGTCTAATGACAAAGAAACGTATTTCTGTTGCCAATCTATGTAACCTGACCCAAGTTATGACATCATCTACCAGAACGTTCCCTAATAGGTCCGGTATCACGTCAACTTGTATCAATCACATTTTTACTAACATGCTTGAACATTGTTCTAAAGCTGTATCAGTGGCACTAGGTTGCAGTGATCATAACTTGGTTGCTCTCACTAGGAAAACTAAAATACCAAAGGCTGGCCCTAAAGTAATCTACCGCCGGTCCTACAGAGGGTTCAATCAGGACTCATTTGTGGATGAGATTAAGAATGTGCAATGGTTAGAAGTGTGTAGTAAGGATGATCCTGAAATGTCACTAAGTTTGTTTATGAGTATAGCTGATAAGCATGGCCCTTTAAGAAAATTCACTGTGAGGTCAAACGGTGCCCCATGGATTGATAATGAGCTGAGAAATTGAACGATTCAGCGTTATGATGCCAAAAAAGTAGAAGATAAATCTGGCACTCTGTTTGATAAGCAAAGATAATGTAAATTAAGAAATCTTGTGACCAAGCTAAACAAAGGAAAGAAGAAGGGCGCCTATCAGCAGAACATTTATGAAGTAAAGGGTGATGGGGAAAAACTGTGGACAACGTTGAACACTATTATGGGTAGGAATTCGAACATGTACGCCTCTTTTGTTGATCACAGGGTATACTTATTACAAAACCACAGAACATCCAAATTACTTTAATGAATATTTTAAAGACAAAGTGTACAAGTTGAGGAATGCTATGATTCCAACTGATGGCTCCATGTCATATACCCTTATAACAGATTGTATCATGAAGGAGAGGCAATGCATGTTGGAATTTCACCAAGTAGAAAGGGAAACGGTAGAAAGGATGTTGTTGTCTCTTTCGGAGGACAAGTCACCTGGTACAGATAACCTTAACGCCAAATTGCTTAGAGTTACATCTAACCAAATATCTACCCCATTCTCTCATATTTTGAATAAGCGCTTGATGTACGGGGTGTGCCTAGAAGTCTGGAACGAGTCAAAGGTTATTCCACTACCTAAGGATAAACAATCTGCATTCACTGGTCCTAATAATCGTCCTATAAGCTTGCTGCCTGTGTTAAGTAAATTATTGGAAAAAATCTACAGTTTTATTTAGAGCCATAGCTGAATGGAACTCTTAACCAATCCATATTTCTCAGGCAAAAAAGAAATCCACCTTCAAGAAAAAAATAAAAGAACATCTAACGCGATAGACCATATGACTGGACAGGAAATAGAAACATCAACTGAATGTTAAATGTGTTTCCTGTCAGGTATTTTAATTGTCTGTATTGTATACTTGTTGAATGTTTGTGAAGTCTTGATTTGTGGTTTGTAATTTGTAATGCCTTGTTAATTGGTGTTGGACCACAGGAAGATTAGCTAGCGTTACGGCGTTAGCTAATGGGGATCCTAATAAAAATACATGATCGAGGGATTCTACCACACTGTAGAATCCCTCGATGATGTAGATTAATGCTTTCCGAAGGCACTGTACATTAAGGTGAGAAAGATTTTCAACATTTCTATGTGGATTTTTAATACAGTTTCAACGTATTTATAGTTAATCATAGTTCTGATGATTATGTTGAAATTAGATTGATGTAACAACTTGTTAGTAAGGTTAAGTCAATGTATTTATGTTGAAGTTTTACCCTAATTTCAATGTTTACAATGCTGGTTGAAATGAGAAGAAAACAGTACTGATTGGTGACCTTTTTCAAATCCAATGTATTTCCCACATTGATTCCACTCCCCAATACGTTGACCAGTTACGTTGAAACAATGTTGATGTCCGTCCGTCCGTCCGTCCGTCTGTCTGTCTGCCTGTGAGTCTGTCTGTCTGCCTGTGAGTCTGTCTGTGTGTCTGATGGAGGCTGAGCTTATAGAGACTGTTTATCCCCTGTCTGTCTGGCTGATGGACCCTTTCTGTTCGCTTGCGTAGGTGTGTGTGTGTGTGCACGTGCGTGCATCTCTCTTTGTGTGCACACGTGTGTGTACGTGTGTGTTTGCGCCTGAGTGTGTGTGACTGCAGGGGGAGAATGATGTACTGGCTAAATGAGCTGCTTTATCAGTGGGACGGCTGCCGTCTGTCTGGCTTATGTCATCAATATCCTCTTATATAAACGTCAGCTGTGCCATTTTATTCAGAGCTATTTCCCACACTACTGATTACATTAGCTCAGAATGGAGGGGAGCTGCTCCCTCGTTCTCCTACTCCCCATCCCTCACTCTCTTGCTCTCTCTTGCTCCCTATCTTACCATCCCTCACTCTCTATCTCCCTCCTCTCCGATCTAATCCTTTATACACTCTCTGTCCCCCATAACCTCCCACACGTTCTATATATCATTCTGAGAGAGAGAAGAGAAGAGAGAGAGAGAGAAGAGAGAGAGAGAGGAGAGAGAGAGAGAGAGGAGAGAGAAGAGAGAGAGAGAGAGAGAGAGAGCAGAGAGAGAGGAGAGAGAGAAGAGAGAGAGAGAGAGAGAGAGAAGAGAGAGAGAGAGAGAGAGAGAGAGAGAGAGAGACAGGAGGATAAAGAGCTACCGTCCCCCTTATGTCAGGTTTGCGAAACCCATTTGTTTCCACTGTACGTAAGTGGCTCAGGGAGACACTGTGTGGGTGGTGTTGTGTGTGTGTTTGCAGCAGGGAGACTTATGGCCAGATGGATGCTGCTGTAAAGCTCAAGGCCTTTCTGCTTCCTGGGGAGTGGATATTGTGTTGGCCAAGTGATTCATTACCAGGAGTTCAAGTGTGGAGGAGCCTGAGTGGGAGTCGGGCTGATTTAAAGAGAAATGTCAGCCTCAAAAGGACCATTAACACCTCACACACACTAGCCCACACACAACCCAGTGCAGTGTGTGTGAAACATACCATATTCAGGAATACAATTGATTTAAATCACTTTTTCTGTACTCTACAGTCAATTAAGTTTTGTGCTGTTTGTAGTAGGAACAAAAGCCTTCCAAATCACTATACCCATTGATTTTATACTGTGTTGTCTGAAAGTGATGTATTAGGTAGGTAGTGTTATGTGTGTGTGTGTGTGTGTGTGCGTGTGCGTGTGGGTGTGTGCGTGCGTACGTGTCTCAACAACGAACAACCGCTTCATCTTTGATAGGCCACTGGAATGATTAAAGTGACATTGAACGTTGACCTTTTTAGTCCAATCAGACTGTGCTAGAAGGTTACGACACTCCAAGTCTCTTTTAGCTTCAGATTTTATCTTCTTTTTTTTTCATTGATCTGACGAGAGGAGTCGAACACTGGATCAATGGGAGAGAGATGTGACATTTAAACCCTGGGTGATACACTACACCTTGGCTAGAGAGTGAAATAGTCGGTCCCATTAAGATGAAAAAGGTCCTATAGTTTCACTGCAGCATCATTGTATGTGGATTGGGCTCAAACCTTTGTAATGTAAATTGAATTTAAAGTTCTGTGAGTGTGAAATGGCCATTCTATAAGACCTGCATTTCGACTGAAATGCTTTCGTCGTCAGATAAGGGTAAATAGATCAATAAATAAGTCACATTCTGATTGGTGGGATTTTGTATTCATGGGCTTTTCCCTTAATGAAGCTGTCAGTGTGACAGACATGTGGGGTCACATTGTCCCCGCCCAGCCCTCACCCCACACATTCACACTCATTCAGCCAGAACTAACCTAGTTGCACAGACCTAATGCAAGAGAACACACCCAGTGCAAAATGGCTAACTTAGGGTTCCATAGACTCCTTCATCTGAGTGCTACTCCATCTCCAAAATAAGATACGTTTGGTTGATGCTGTTGTCACATACACACACACACGTGACACATGTGACACAAATATTATGTTTGTCTATTCCACCGGGCTGGTGTGATAGGATAGTGGTCCTTTGGTAGAGTCGGTAGAGCATGGCCCTTGTAATGCCAGGGTAGTGGGTTTGTTTCCCGCGACCACCCGTATGTGAAATGTATGCACGCATGACTGGAAGGCACTTTGGATAAAATAACACTGAATAAAAATATCAATGCAACGATTTTACGGAGTTACAGTTTGTGTAAGGAAGTCAGTCAATTTAAATAAATAAATTAGGCCCTAAATCTATGGATTTCACGTGGCGGAACACAGATATGCATCTGTTGGTCACAGATACCTTTAAAAAAAAGTAGGGGCGTGTACCAGAAACCAGCGTGACCACCATTTGCCTCATACAGCGCGACACATCTCCTTCACATAGAGTTGATCAGGCTGTTGATTGTGGCCTATGGGATGTTGTCCCACTCCTCTTCAATGGCTGTGCGAAGTTGCTGGATATTGGCGGGAACTTGAACATGCTGTTGTACACGTCTATCCAGAGCATCCCAAACATGCTCAATGGATGACATGTCTGGTGAGTATGCAGGCCATGGAAGAACTAGGCCAGAACCAGCTACCAGGAATTGGGTACAAATCCTTGCGACATGGGGCTGTGCATTATCATGCTGAAACATGAGGTGATGGCATCGGATGAATGGCATGACAATGGGCCTCAGGATCTCATCACGATATCTCTGTTCATTCTAATTTCCATCAATATAATGCAATTGTCTTCATTGTCTGTAGCTTATGCCGGCTCATACCACAACCACACCTCCACCATGAGGCACTCTGTTCACAAATTTGACATCAGTAAACCCCTCACCCACACGACGCCATACACGTTGTCTGCCATCTGCCCGGTACAGTTGAAACTGGAATTCATCCATGAAGAGCACACTTCTCCAGCATGCCAATGGCCATTGAAGGTGAGAATTTTCCCACTGAAGTCAGTTTCAATGCCGAACTGCAGTCATGTCAAGACCCTGGTGATGACGAACCTACAGTTTCATCAGCTGTCCAGGGCGCTGGTCTCAGAAGATCCCGTGGATAAAGAAGCCAGATGTGGAGGTCCTGGGCTGGCTTGATTACACATGCTCTGTGGTTGTGAGACCGGTTGGACGCACTACCAAATTCTCTAAAACGACGTTGGTAGAGAAATGAACATTCAATTCTCTGGCAACAGCTCTGGTGGACATTCCTCCAGTCAGCATGCCAATTGCACACTCCATCAAAACTTGTGAAATGTGTGACATTGTGTTCTGAGACATAACTGCACATTTTAGAGTCCCCGGCACAAGGTGCACCTGTGTAATGATCATGCTGTTTAATCAGCTTCTTGATATGACACATCTGTCAGTTGGACGGCAAAATAAAAATCTTATCTTGGCAAAGGAAAAATGGTCACTAACAGGGATGTAAACAAATATGTGCACAAAATAGAGAGAAATAAAAAATACAAAAATTATTTTTTATTTCAGCTCATGAAACATGGGACCAACATTTTACATGTTGCTTTCATATTTTTGTTCATGATATTATTAGATTATTGAATGAGCTAATCAGAGCCTTATCGGCTGATATTCCTGTCAGACAGCAGTGATCATTTGAGTCTGTTTGGATTAATGAGGTATTTTTTGGTCTGTATGCTGCTAAACCCCTTCCCTTAAATTGAACATTGATTTTCTTCTAGAGCTCCTCTCGTTGATAAATGGTACATTACAAAAGTGCTCCAGCATTAATTAAAAAAATATTACTCAACAACAACCATATTTTGGAAAAATGTTCTCAGACTTAATTAAAAATATATATATTTTAATGTTTTTTTTTGTTATGTCTTTGCCTAAGAACGGGTAGTTAACTATGCAGCCTTGGACTTGACACCATATTGATCACAACAGGCTAAACAACAATGACATTCATGATTAAGTTAGCTGAAATATGGAGAGAGGAATTCTAACCCAATATTTTCCCTCACAGGTGTGACACAGGTGTGAATGAACCTCCCACAACGGAGAGGAGAAAAGTGGCAAAGAGAAGGAATTAACAGAAAAGACGAGGTAAGCAGATAGATGAAAGACGGAGAAGAGAAAGACATGAACAGAGGAGAAGAAAGAAAATAAGTAAGGACAGAGAGGAAAGAAGAGGAGAGAATAGGATAAGAGTGAAGAGGGTTGGCGGTAGCCTCAAGGTTAGAGAGGTGGGCTGGTAACCAGAGGGTTGCCGGTTTCAATCCCCAAATCCGACTGGGTGGAAATTTGTTGGGAGTGAGCTGACAACCTGAGGGTTACTGGCTTTAATATCTGTTTACCCCTAACTGCTCCCAGCCTGTAATGTTTGTGTGTTGTGTGTCATGGGTACTGTGACAGCAAAAAAAATTATAATATCTGTGCAAATAGACCAATAAAGCAAGTATATTGTAAGAGAATAGACACAGTAGAACTATGCAGATAGTTGTGAGAGAATGTTATGGTAATTTTACTATTCAGTAAAGTGGCTTATATTTAAAGATGAGTGGCAGCAACATCTGCTGTGTGTGTGTCTTACCAGCGAGCCACACATCTTCCCCTCTGTCTCTTATTCACAGTCTTTTACTCTTTCTTTCTCTTTCTCATCTGACACTTTACTCTCTCTCATGTCTTTCTCTCCACACAGATGTTGTCAATTTATTCCCTCGCTCCTTTTCTCTTTCTCTCTCTCTGCACATTGATGGTCTCACTCCCACCTCTCTCTCACTCACTCTCTCTCTCTCTCACTCTCTCTCTCTCTCTCTCTCTCTCTCTCTCTCATCGTTGTCTCTCCCTCCATTGACACTCTCTCCTCTCTCTAATTGAAACCTGGCATCACACATCTTAACACCGGTTGTTGCCAAGTGTCAGTCAGAGCTTTGCTGTGTCCTCAGAGTTGAATCAACTGACTCACACCATGGTACAATCAGACGTTGACTTGATTTCATTATCATTAACCCTTTGTGGTTCCGCCCATAGTTAGAGATCGCACTGTTCAGTGGAGCGTAAGACACTGAACCAAACAGCTGGGGACGAGAAAGGGGAAATCACTCACTGAGTATATCACATTAGTGACATCACTCACTATTAATGAGTACATCACATTGTTGTCATCACTCATCTGTAATGAATATATCACATTAGTCACAGCTTCCACACTGTGGTGGGAGGGTCTTTCTGTTGGAGCGTGGCCTAACATATGACTTTATCTTCCTTCTAGGCTCTTATTGGCTCGAGAGAGAGAGAGGGAACATAATGACTGGAGAAGATCTGAGTGTGTTTTCAGCGAGGCAGTCAGGTTTGAACTCTCAACATGAGAACCCGTACTCTAGACTCAGCCGCCCCATAACCAACCCCCTCTTCTTCAGCTCACACCTGTGTGTGACAGAAAAGCTTACAGAGATGACACACACATACACACACACACACACATCTTGACTGCTGCCATCCATCATAAGAAGCACTTTTCCCTTGTGTTCCTCAAGGTGCACCTGTCCTGCTTTCTACTTTTAGCAACTCACAGGTGAACACATCTATCTGGGCTCTTATCCTTCCCTTTCAGGTCCCTCACATCTAAGCACTGACCCACCCTCAACCCTGTAATCCCTATGTCTCTCTCTCTCTCTCTCTCAGGGCTGCTGTCAGAGTCCGAGGGTAGTCTCCTTCACCAGCTGTCTGTGTGTGTGGGGGGGGTGGTTCAAATATGAAGACATTTCAGAGGTTCCAACATTGGTGTCCTTATACATAGCTATGGCCCTGCATGTACTTTTTTTTAAAGAAAGTTGAAGCTCATTTTCTGCATTTCTATATAATAAAACAATTCTAAAATGCTATTTGGAGAAGAGCTAAAACAAGCAAAAACAACCCCAACCACGGTCACATTGGTTGCTGTATACAATTAGCCTCTACACATGAGCTAACGTGAACTCAGCACCAGGATAAAAAACTATAATTGTATACATACAGAGGGATCTGTTTGCAGAAAAAGTATTTTATTAACAAAAGATAAACAAATAATTTTGCTTTGCAGAACAATTGTTTTCTGCAGTTTTACAGCAAATGTTCTGCAATTCCACACATTTTGCCATGGGGTGGGAAGAAATATTTGTAGTTTTAAAGCTAATATCCTGCAATTCTACAGATTTTGCCATTACTTTTTATACCATTTTAATATGATATTTGAGTGAGAGTGACTAAGAAAATCAATGGGGGCTCTTCCCTTATCTACACTGAAATAATATAATTTCAGTAGTCCTCTATTATGATTCATTTTTTTTCTATCTTGCATAGCTCATTAGTACACCCTTGTGGTTGAATATATATGTATATATTGTAGGTCCTAGGATACAACAATGAATAATGTGGAACAAATAAATACCATCAAAGGACACCTTAAAACTTACAATAATGAACACCCTGTCAAACAGCTGTGAAAACCAACCTGTCAATTTTTTATGATATTTTCTGGTACACTTGTATCATTAACTTATTTTCACCCAAAAAAATTGTACACTAAAATACTGAATTCTGGTGTGTAATTTTGAGGAGGTGGTTGCTGTGTGGGTGGGAGGTTCTGCCTGTCACTTGTTCTCAACAGGCAGCCAGTCTCGGAAGGGGGACTTGATGAGGCAAAGTCCAGGCACTGTTACTCTCTTTGTTCTGAGTATTTGCAGTGCTAGTTAATCTGTGTATCTCACATATTATGTGCCCAGTGTGATAGAGAATGAAAACGTTCTTAGCAGATAATGACAACATGACATCTACAGTAGCTGTAGATGATGAAATGAAAAGTTGGAGGGTGGTTGGTAATGTAGGACATCAGGTGGATCCATGTCTGGGTGTTAGGCAGAACCCCCTAGGTCCTGGAGAACAGGAGCAGAGTTAAAGGGAACAGGGTAGGAGACAGAGACGTAAACACACAGGTTACACTTTACTGTGAGAAATTTTGATGGACTAGTGCAGTGTTATAAATGGGAGATATGTACTTTTCAACACTTTTGGAAGGTATAGCCTACCTCAAGCTGGTCCCCCTCTGACTCAGAGCATAGAGAATCAGACTGATACAAACTCAACTGGCTCTGGTGGATGGAATACCTCATTGGGAGCTCGGACAGTCGATGGGCCATGTTCAGTCTCACCATACACATTGATAACAGGAATAAATGCAATTATATTACAAATATATTTCTTACATATCTCTTGGAGGGCCAGAAATTAAATTAACAGTGGACAATAATATTTACCTGGTCAAAAACCTCCACACCCTCAGTCCGTGCCTGGAGGTGGTTCTCGAAGGCGTTCTGGTTCGACAACTTCCACCACATCATTTCAGTGATCTGAAGGTGCGTTATACAAAAAATAGCAATAGATAAACAACAACACTAAGTCAATCATGGGTGAACCTTGGGTTGAAGATGTCCATCATCCCCTTGGAGGTAGCCTCGCCAGTCTTGTCCTTGATGGGTATCACAGAAAACTACAATCCATTTTTGGTTCCAAGCACCCTTTTTAATGGGTTACAGAAGGGGATTTAGAGTTAAGCATGTACTCCTCATTTACTGACCTTAATGGGTATTGCCTCCACCTTCTTGGTAAAGTGATTGGTCGCCATCAGACACCAGCTGTTGCCATTTCCTGGATTTCGTGAAGGGTCCGATGAGGTCCACCCCAAACATTTAAAGTGTTAGAGAGAAGACTACTTTATTCTTACCCGTATCTGTGTCATACATTATGCAGATTTTCATATTTGTAAGGATACTGAGGCACATACACACATTCTATAATACTGAACTCTGCTGTGGTCAAATAACGAAACTATTACAAAACAACTTATCAAGAAAAAATTTGAATTGGTACGCTTACCGATCATACGCCAGGGTGAAACAACTTTGACGGGCTTCAACTCCGGCGCCACAGTCTTCACCCTCTCAAACTTCTGTCAGGCTAGACCGGTACTGACCTTTAAGCACAGTGACAAATTGAAACATTGTGTGCTCTCTGATATGAAATTCATTGAAATCATAATAATTTCAGATATAATAGAATGTGATTGACAACCAAAAGGTTATTTCACTTGCCCAGCTGTCCACCTCCTTGACAATTCCCCATCAGAAGAAGCATAGGTTGATTTTGGCAATCATGTGCTTCACTCCGAAATGGCCAGCATGCATCTCAGTCAGCACGGCCTCCTTCTCCTCCTTAGTAAAAATCAACCTCCTGTGTGGCTGACCATCCTTCGACTGTATGTACATATGATTGCCTAACAAGTTGGAAGAGAAGAGTTGCTGAAATACTGAAGTCTAAGTACATTTGCACTGCTGTATTTCTCTCCCTGTCTGTCTTCCACTCACTTCCCACCTCTCTCTCCCTCTCTCACTTTCATTCTTTCTTTCTCACTTTCTTCCTCTCTCCCCCCCTCCCTCTCTTAGTCTGTCTAGCGAAGACACCTAGTTAAGGGCATTTGGAATTACCATAATTGCTTACACCTATCCATTTGATTGATCAGGATTAATGTATAGCTAGATACCTCTATATGACAGACATATAACTATATCAGTGGAGGCTGCTGAGGGGAGGACGGCTCATAATAATGGCTGGAATGGAGTCATTGGAATGGTATCAAGCACATGGAAACCACGTGTTCGATAGCATTCCATTTACTCCATTCCAGACATTATTATGAGCCATCCTCCCTTCAGCAGCCTCCACTAAACTATATGTATAGCTAGCAACATGTAGATGACCAACTAACGTTAGCTAGATGGAAAATGGTTGTTGAAAAATGGTCGTACGTAGCTAAATCCGTCCAGCTATCTAATAGAAGTTAACTGCTTAACGTTACCCTGAATCGTAAATTCTTCTCAATGTTGCGCCTCTTGTCGAGATCAGTGGTGCCTTCATAGTACTTCGCCTGGTTGGACAGATCAAATAAATTCTCCTCGAGCGATGCCATTGAGGTGCAAGCTATATACAAAAAGAAAGCTACAATAACAGTTACAGTAGCTAGCTAACGTTAGCTAAATAAAACTGTCTGGCAGCCAGCTACTGTAGCTGGCTAGCTGACAAGGCAGGCTGATAAGTACAGGAGCGATCAACGTCAATCTAAAAACAGCTTAAATGATTTATTCCTATTTAACAATATGTTCTTATATAAAGACAAATATATGGTAAACAAATAGTGTTCTCTTTCCAGTCTTTTCAGTCCTCTGAAGAAGCAGGTAGTCAGCAGGTTGTCACCGTCAAAAAAAATAGTGGGACACTATTTGGCATGACAGGCTCCCTTCAGGTCAGGGCCCATGGGCCTGTATTTCGGCCATGATTAGTACACATTTAGATAGTTGGCTTGAATAATTTAGCAATCTAAAAATGTTTTAATGACATGGGATAATTGAGTGACTGTCAGTGAGTAACACATACAGTAACAAAATGAAAACTGCTGATGCAACACCAATTTTTGAAATTGCACCCTGTGTATTCTACTAGTCTAACTCTCAACTGGAACTTGAGACCCCAACTGAGTTGCAAAAATATACACTACCGTTCAAAAGTTTGGGGTCACTTAGAAATGTCCTTGTTTTAGAAAGAAAAGCACACAAAAAATCCATAAAAATAACATCAAATTGATCAGAAATACAGTGTACACATTGTTAATGTTGTAAATGATTATTGTAGCTGGAAACTGCAATTTTTTTATGGAATATCTAAATATGCGTACAGAGGCCCATTATCAGCAACCATCACTCCTGTGTTCCAATGGCAAGTTGTGTTAGCTAATCCAAGTTTATCATTTTAAAAGGCTAATTGATCATTAGAAAACCCTTTTTCAATTATGTTAGCACAGCTAAAACTGTTGTTCTGATTAAAGAGGCAATAAAACTCCCCTTCTTTAGACTAGTTGAGTATCTGGAGCATCAGCATTTGTGGGTTTGGTTACTGGCGCAAAATGGCCCAAAACAAAGAACTTTCTTCTGATACTTGTCAGTATATTGAAATGAAGATCTTGTACAACACTGTGTTCTACTCCCTTCAAAGAACAGTGCAAACTGGCCCTAACCAGAATAGAAAGAGGAGTGGGAGACCCCGGTGCACAACTGAGCAAGAGGAAAAGTACATTAGATTGTCTAGTTTGAGAAACAGACGCCTCACAAGTTCTCAACTGGCAGCTTCATTAAATAATACCCTCAAAACACCACTCTCAACGTCAACAGTGAAGAGGTGACTCCAGGATGCTGGCCTTCTAGGCAGAGTTGCAAAGAAAAAGCCATATCTCAGACTGGCCAATAAAAATAAAAGATTAAGATGGGCAAAAGAACACAGACACTGGACAGAGGAAGATTGGAAAAAAGTGTTATTGACAGACGAATCTACGTTTAAAATGTGTTCGGATCACAAAGAAGAACATTTGTGAGACGCAGAAAAAATGAAAAGATGCTGGAGGAGTGCTTGACACAATCTGTCAAGCATGGTGGAGGCAATGTGATGGTCTGAGGGTGCATTGGTGGTCGTAAAGTGGGAGATTTGTACAGGGTAAAATGGATCTTGAAGAAGGAAGTCTATCACTCCATTTTGCAACGCCATGCCATACCCTGTGGACAGCGTTTAATTGGAGCCAATTTCCTCCTACAACAGGACAATGACCCAAAGCGCAGCTCCAAACTATGCAAGAACTATTTAGGGAAGAAGCAGTCAGCTGGTATTCTGTCTATAATGGAGTGGCCAGCACAGTCACCGGATCTCAACCCTATTGAGCTGTTGTGGGAGCAGCTTGGCCGTATGGTACGTAAGAAGTGCCCATCAAGCCAATCCAATTTGTGGGAGGTGCTTCAGGAAGCATGGGGTGAAATCTCTTCAGATTACCTCAACAAATTGACAACTAGATATTATGCAAAAGGTCTGCAAGGCTGTAATTACTGAAAATGGAGGATTCTTTGACGAAAGCAAAGTTTGAAGGACACAATTATTATTTCAATTAAAAATCATAATTTATAACCTTGTCAACGTCTTGATGATATTTCCTATTCATTTTGCAACTCATTTCATCTATTTTTTCATGGAAAATAAGGACATTTCAAGTGATTCCAAACTTTTGAACAGTAGTGTATATATAGAAATGTCCTTAAAAATGTCCTACATGTCCTACATGTTTTCATACAGACAATATATTATACAGTATTATATAGGCCTATATACAGTGCCAGTCAAAAAGTTTGGACACACCTATTAATTCAAGGGTTTTTCTTATTTGTACTTTTTTCTACATTGTAGAATAATAGTGAAGACATCAAACATGATAACAACACATATGGAATCATGTAGAAATAAAAAGTGTTAAACCAATCACAATATATTTTAGATTCTTTGAAGTAGCCACCATTTGCTTATGACAGCTTTGCACACTCTCGATTTTCTCAACCAGCTTCATGAGGAATGCTTTTCCAACAGTCTTGAAAATATCGTCCAAGGTGGCTTAGCAGTTCAGACGTCTTTTTCTGTTCCGTATTGTTCGTGTCCTGTATATATATATATTTAACACCTTTCTTCGCATATCTTTTATCTATTTTATTATCCAAGAACTCAACTACAAAAGCTTTCCTGCAAAAGCTTTCCTGCAACCCGCTTCACCAATTACAAAAAGTATTATTTACCTCAATCTGAAAATCCATCGTGGAAGCTAGCCAGGGGCTAATTCAGAAGCTAGCCTGAAAGCTAACCAGAAGCTACTCCGATAGCTAGCCAGAAGCTAATCTGTAGCTGCCCCGAAATTAGCCGGTTTGCTGGCTAGCGTTGGTGTTTCAGCTGCCCACGTTTAGTGGTCATCAGCTATTCCTTTAGCTCGATAATCTACCGGCACTTTTTTGTGCAACGCGACTCGGACCGGAGCATTCCGGACTCTTTTTCTCTCAGTTTCCCCGGATTCCAGCCGCAGGCTCTGGACACTTGTACCTTGATTTCGCGCAGCTAGCTAGCTGCAACCGTGTGACTATTGGCTTACGTCGACCCCGGAGCAAACTCTAATCATTCTGGAGCTAGCCAGCTGAGGAGTTCATCACCATCCGGACCGTTTCTTTTGTTGCTGCTGCAGATACGGAACCCCACCGGGCCTTCACGACTGACTGCCGCGACTGACTGCCGACGTTATCTGCCCGAGGATTTATCCAACTGGCACCTCCGTCCCGACGTTACCTGAACGCTCATCTGAGGCCCGCTAATCGTTAGCTGTCTTATCGGCTGCTATTTGAACAAGTAATTTGGACAACTATTATTATTATTATTATTTATTTATTTTATTTTTTCCTTGGGTCACTATATCTATTTTGCCAATTTGGATTGATCCCCTCTACCACACGGAACCCCACTACACGGAACCACCAAACCTACCGACGGAAACGCACGAGGTATCTACAAACAGACCTCCATCCTATGCTGCTACCGATAGCCATATACCCGGCCAGCTGTCTGGATCGCCACGACCCCAACCACCTCTACTCACTGGACCCTTATTGATCACTCGATAGCATGCCTCTCCTTAATGTAAATATGCCTTGTCCATTGCTGTTCTGGTTAGTGTTTTATTGGCTTATTTCACTGTAGAGATTCTAGCCCTGCTCTCTATACCATATCCAACCTCTCAGTTCCACCACCCACATATGCGATGACATCACCTGGTTTCAATGATGTTTCTAGAGACAATATCTCTCTCAATCAACATCAATACCTAGGTTTACCTCCACTGTATTCACATCCTACCATACCTTTGTCTGTACATTATTCCTTTAAACTATTTTATCGCCCCAGAAACCTCCTTTTACTCTCTGCTCTAGTAGCTCTAGGCGACCAATTCTCATAGCTTTTAGCCGTACCCTTATCCTACTCCTCCTCTGTTCCTCTGGTGATGTAGAGGTGAATCCAGGCCCTGCAGTACCTGGCTCCACTCCTATTCCCAGGGCTCTCTTTTGATGACTTCTGTAACCGTAATAGCCTTGGCTTCATGCATGTTAACATTAGAAGCCTCCTCCTAAGTTTGTTTTGTTACTGCTTTAGCACACTCTGCCAACCCGGATGTTTTAGCCGTGTCTGAATCCTGGCTTAGAAGACCACCAAAAATTCAGACATTTTCATCCCAATTACAAGATTTTCAGACAAGATAGAACGGCCAAAGGGGGCGGTGTTGCAATCTACTGCAAAGACTGCTGCAGAGTTCGTTATACTATCCAGGTCTGTTCCCAAACAATTTGAACTTCTACTTTTAAAAATCCACCTCTCTAAAAACAAGTCTCTCACCGTTGCCGCCTGCTATAGACCACCTCCTGCCCCCAGCTGTGCTCTGGACACTATATGTGAACTGATTGCCCCCATTATCTTCAGAGCTCGTGCTGCTAGGCGACCTAAATTTGAACATGCTCAACACCCCAGCCACCCTACAATCTAAGCTTGATGCCCTCAATCTCACACAAATTATAAATGAACCTACCAGGTACCACCCCAATTTCCGTAAACACGGGTACCTCTATAGATATCATCCTAACAAACTTCCCCCTCCAAATACACCTCTGCTGTTTTCAACCAAGATCTCAGCGATCACTGCCTCATTGCCTGCATCCGTAATGGGCAGCGGTCAACGACCTCCACTCATCACTGTCAAACGCTCCCTGAAACACTTCAGCGAGCAGGCCTTTCTAATCGACCTGGCCGGGGTATCCTGGAAGGATATTGATCTCATCCCGTCAGTAGAGGATGCCTGGTCATTTTTTTAAATGCCTTCCTCACCATCTTGAATAAGCATGCCCCATTCAAGAAATTTAGAACCAGGAACAGATATAGCCCTTGGTTCTCCCTGACTGACTGCCCTTAACCAACAGAAAAACATCCTATGGCGTTCTGCATTAGCATCGAACAGCCCCGTGATATTGCAACTTTCAGGGAAGCCAGAAACCAATATACACAGGCAGTTAGAACAGCCAAGGCTAGCTTTTTCAAGCAGAAATTTGCTTCCTGCAACACAAATTCAAAAAGTTCTGGGACACCGTAAAGTCCATGGAGAATAAGAACACCTCCTCCCAGCTTCCAACCGCTCTGAAGATAGGAAACACTGTCACCAACCGACAAATCCACTATAATTGAGAATTTCAATAAGCATTTTTCTACGGCTGGCCATGCTTTCCACCTGGCTACCCTACCCCGGACAACAGCACTGCCTCCCCTCTGCTACTCGCCAAGCCCCTTCCCCCTCATTTCTCTTTTCTCATAGTCAGCTGAGTTTCAAATGAGCTGCTAAATCTGGACCTTCAAATCAGCCGGGCTAGATAATCTGGACCCTTTCTTTTAAAACTATCTGCTGAAATTGTTGCCACCCTATTACTAGCTCTTCAACCTCTCTTTCGTGTCGTCTGAGATCCCCAAAGATTGGAAAGCAGCTGCGGTATATCCCCTCTTCAAAGGGGGGACACCCTTGACCCTAACTGCTACAGACCTATACTATCCTACCTGCCTTTCTAAGGTCTTCGAAAGCCAAGTCAACAAACAGATTACCGACCATTTCGAATCCCACCACACCTTTCCGAAATGCAATCTGGTTTCAGAGCTGGTCATGGGTGCACCTCAGCCACGCTCAAGGTCTAAAACGATATCGTAACCGCCATCGATAGGAAACAATACTGTGCAGCCGTATTCATTGACCTGGCCAAGGCCTTTGACTCTGTCAATCACCACATCCTCATTGGCAGACTCGACAGCCTTGGTTTCTCTATAGATTGCCTCGCCTGGTTCACCAACTACTTCTCTGATCGAGTTCAGTGTGTCAAATCGGAGGGTCTGTTGTCCGGGCCTCTGGCATCTCTATGGGGGTGCCACAGGGTTCAATTCTTGGACCGACTCTCTTCTCTGTTTACATCATGATGTCGCTCTTGCTGCTGGTGATTCTCTGATCCACCTCTACGCAGACGACACTATTCTGTAACTTCTGGCCCTTCTTTTGACACTGTGTTAACAACCCTCCAGGCGAGCTTCAATGCCATACAACTCTCCTTCCGTGGCCTCCAACTGCTCTTAAATACAAGTAAAACCAAATGCATGCTCTTCAACCGATCGCTGCCTGCTCCTGCCCGCCTGTCCAACATCACTACTTTGGACGGCTCTGACTTAGAATATGTGGACACCTACAAATACCTAGTGTCTGGTTAGACTGTAAATCTCCTTCCAGACTCACAATCAAACATCTCCAATCCAAAGTCAAATCTAGAATTGGCTTCCTATTCCGCAACAAAGCATCCTTTACTCATGCTGCCAAACATACCCTTGTAAAAACTGACCATCCTACCAATCCTCGACTTCGGTGATGTCATTTACAAAATAGCCTCCAAAACACCTACTCAATAAATTGGATGCAGTCTATCACAGTGCCATCCGTTTTGTCACCAAAGCCCCATATACTACCCACCACTGCGACCTGTACACTCTCGTTGGCTGGCCCTCGCTTCATACTCGTCGCCAAACCCACTGGTTCCAGGTCATCTACAAGACCCTGCTAGGTAAAGTCCCCCCTTATCTCAGCTCGCTGGTCACCATAGCAGCACCTACCTGTAGCACGCGCTCCAGCAGGTATATCTCTCTAGTCACCCAAAGACCTATATTTACTTTCTTTGGACGCCTCTCCTTCCAGTTCTCTGCTGCCAATGACTGGAACGAACTACAAAAATCTCTGAAACTGGAAACACCTATCTCCCTCACTAGCTTTAAGCACCAGCTGTCAGAGCAGCTCATAGATTACTGCACCTGTACATAACCCATCTACAATTTAGCCCAAACAACTACCTCTTTACCTACTGTATTTATTTATTAATTTATTTTGCTCCTTTGCACCCCATTATTTCTGTCTCTACTTTGCACTTTCTTCCACTGCAAACCAACCATTCCATTGTTTTTTTTTCGTTTTTATTTTACTTGCTGTGTTGTACTCACTTCGCCTCCATGGCCTTTTATATTTTTATTTATTTATACATATATTTGTTTGCCTTCACCTCCCTTATCTCACCTCACTTGCTCACATTGTATATAGACTTATTTTTTTAATTTTTTTTTTCACTGTATTATTGACTATATGTTTGTTTTACTCCATGTGTAACTATGTGTTGTTGTATGTGTCGAACTGCTTTGCTTTATCTTGGCCAGGTCGCAATTGTAAATGAGAACGTGTTCTCAATTTGCCTACCTGGTTAAATAAAGGTTAAATAAAAAAATAAATAAAAAAAAGACTTCCCACATATGTTGAGCACTTGTTAGCTGCTTTTCCTTCACTCTGCGGTCCAACTCATCCCAAACCATTTGAATTGAGTTGAGGTTGGGTGATTGTGGAGGCCATGTCATCTGATGCAGCACATCATCACTCTCCTTGGTCAAATATCCTTACACAGCCAAGAGTTGTCTTTTGGTTCATTGTACTGTTGAAAAACAAATGATAGTGCCACTTAGCGCAAATCAGGGATGGGATGGCGTATCGCTTGCGAATGCTGTGGTAGCCATGCTGGTTAAGTGTGCCTTGAATTCTAAATAAATCACTGACAGTCTCAACAGCAAAGCACCCCCACACCATCACACCTCCTCCATGCTTGACGGTGGCAACCACACATGCAGAGATCATCCGTTCACTTACTCTGCGTCTCACAAAGATACGGCAGTTGGAAGCTAAAATCTCAAATTTGGACTCATCAGACCAAAGGACAGATTTCCACCGGTCTAATGTCCATTGCTCGTGTTTCGTGGCCCAAGCAAGTCTCTTCTTCTTATTGGTGAACTTTAGTAGTGGTATCTTTGCAGCGATTTGACCATGAAGGCCTGATTCACGTAGTCTCCTCTGAACAGTTGATGTTGAGATGTGTCTGTTACTTGAACTTCGTGAAGCATTTCTTTGGCCGACAATCTGAGGTGCAGTTAACTCTAATGAACTTATCCTCTGCAGCAGAGGTAACTCTGGGTCTTCCTTTCCTGTGGTGGTCCTCATGAGAGCCTGTTTCATCATAGCGCTTGATGGTTTTTGCAACTGCACTTGAAGAAACTTTCAAAGTTCTTGAAATTTTCCAGATTGACTGACTTTCATGTCTTAAAGTAATGATGGACTATCGTTTCTCTTTGCTTATTTGCGCTTTTCTTGCCGTGATATGGACTTGGTCTTTTACCAAATTGGGCTATCTTCTGTATACCACCCCTATCTTGTCAAAACACAACTGGTTGGCTCAAACACATTAAGGAGGAAATAAATTCCACAAATTAACTTTTAACAAGGCACACCTGTTAATTGAAATGCATTCCAGGTGACTACCTAATGAAGCTGGTTGAGAGAATGCCAAGAGTGTGCAAAGCTGTCATCAAGACAAAGGGTGGGTACTCTCAAATATAAAATATATTTTGATTTGTTTAACACTTTTTTGGTTTCTACATGATTCCATATGTGCTTTTCATAGTTCTGATGTCTTCACTATTATTCTACAATGTAGAAAATAGTAAACGAAAAGAAAAACCCTTGAATGAGTAGGTGTGTTCAAACTTTTGACTTGTACTGTATATATTTTTTTCAAATTCTAATAATTTTTTCAAATGTATTTGTAGCTCATACGTAGCTGTGGTCCTGCATGTACTCTGTATTTTATAGAAAAGTGTCACTTGCCACATCGTCAGTGACAATTTGCTTCTTGAAAGTCCAATATCTTGAAAACTTGACTGCTCCGATATGCAAACTGTATCAACAGTGAACTGATGAAAAAAATACTAAACATTTTTATTTTAATAGGCACTTACAATAGCCCTTTTATAAATATAACCTTTCCCAATGATGCAGAGTAATGTTTTTAATAAAAAACGTGTTTTTATTACGTTGAACATTAGCTTTTTATGACAGAATGTTACAATTAGGTTAAATAACGTTGTTGTTTTTTAAAATCAAGTTTCACTACTCAAATGCACCTAATGTCCGACTGTAAAAACGGGCTGTTCACTCTGCTACTGTCCGGCAAACCGTACCAGAGCATCCGTTTCTACCCCAGCCCGTAAGACCGCTAAATAGCCATAATTATCTGCATTGACCGTATCTTGCACTAACTGACTCTATATACACACACACTCACTCACACACACTACGCCGACACTCTCACACATACACATACAGTACACATACACATACACATACAGTACACATACACACTTTCACACTCATATGCTTCTGCTACTCTGTTCTTTATGCTTACTCTTATTATTATCTATCCTGATGCCAGTCACTTTACCCTGCCTTCATGTAGACTAAATATCTACCTCAAATACCTCGTACCCCTGCACCTTGAACTGGTACTGGTACTCCCTGTATATAGCTACATTCTTGTGTATTTTATTCCTCTTGTGTTAATATTTAAATGTTGTATTATTATTATTATTATTTTACTTTGCATCGTTGGGAAAGGCTCATAAGCAAGCATGTCACATACAAATCTACACACGTTGTATTTGGCGCATGTGACAAATATAACTGGATTTGATTTGATTTGATCAAATGACAATGCTCATAATTTCGTATGAACAACGAGTATTTTCTTAATAGTCAATGATGTATTTATTTAATTGGATTATTCAGGCCTATGTTTGGCCATGGTAGGCCTGTAGATCCCTAAATTCTCTTCTCCCTAAATTTTCTTCTCTGAGTGAGTTTGAGAAAAAAGCCAATCAAAGACTAAAGGCCTGAGTAGAAATGTCTCCTGATTACAAAATCAAGACCTACGTGAAAATGTGAGTGTTTCTACATTTCCGAGAGGGTATCTAATGAAGACATCACATTCATCCGCGCGGATGTGGGCGCAATGATGGAGTATGGAAAGGGCACGCGCGCGGGTGAGAGGGGAACCCTGAAAAGATCCAACATGGCCCGTGTAATCAAATCTCACGCGTGGGTAAACTACAAAATAAAACAGACACAAAACACTTCCAAACCCAGCAAATAAAGTGACTTGGGTAATAAAGTCATTATTCTCAACTATTCATTGTAAACTTTGATTGCAGACACCCTTGTCAATCAATCTTTACCATGGCCTACATTCTAAATCTTAAAGTGTGATAGGGCCTACAAGCTTCAGCACTATTCTCACGTGCAGAAAAAATATTTGATGGACAGAAATCTGTGCGAGAAAGCAATCAGCCTCTGAAATGTCACGCGCTTGAGTCCAGTAAATTGCCCGAGGGCGTCAAGGATTGGACATGAAACAACTGACTGTTGGTGGCTGAAAATATTTAATCCTTTCTGACCATACTATTGTACTATTGGACAATTCACTCATACAAAGTGAAATATACAGTACATCGCACGAATACAAATTTCACTGCTTGGTTTTATCATGCATGGTTAATAGGCTATAGTCTACTGTCTTGGCTGCTGCATTTAATCACAGTAAAAAAAAACAAGGCCCGCTGCGTTAATTGTGATAGGTGGAGGTACATGACGTCTAGCCTATACTTACAGTAGGCAAATATGTATATTTTAATTCATGCATTTCCGATGGAAGGCAGTGTAATATTGGAATGCAGCCAATGCATCAATGCCATCCACCACATAGGCCCTGCGCTCAACTTTTCTTTCCAAATATGCTTTCAACAATAATGTGAAGTTTTTATTGCCTTTTTTGAACATGTTGCCGTGTTAACCATGATTTTAACGCTATACCGATTGTTTTAATGCGTTATTATTATGCTAATTAATGCATACCATAAAGCTGGCGCTTTTATCCAAAGCGACTTATCATGCGTGCAGGCTATGTATGGGTTGCCCCAGGAATCGAACTCACCACAACCCTGGCGTTGCAAGCACCATGCCCTACCAAATGAGCCAAATAGGACTATTGAAATCCTATTATTAGCAAGGCCATATTTCAGAATTCACAAATAGGACAAATTATATAATAATATAACAAATAATCTAGGCCTATATTATTATTATTACTATTATTATTATCATTATTAATAATGCTAATAATAGTAGTAGTATTATAATAGACAGTGGTAGTATTAGTAGTAGTATCAGTAGACCTATAACTTTTAACCTCTTCACATAGACCCCCCCCCCAAAAAAAAAAATATATGTTTTACCTTTATTTAACTAGGCAAGTCAGTTATTTACAATGACGGACTACAATAACCTAGCAGCCTATAATTACAGGCCTTTAACAAACGCCCCGGGCACACTCTTCACTGGCCTGCACTGGTCTGCAGAGCCCTGTATAACTGATAGGTTACTATTAACAACTCTCTGGAATACAGAGAAATACAAGCTTAAATAATCTTGCTTAATAGGCATGTAGTCAACATAGAAGTGTTTAGTGGAGATTAGGCTAGCCTTACAATTATTTCATGAAGCCTAGTAGAAATGTGAAATCATACTCTATGGTGAACCTGAACCTACTGCAAATACTTTACCTATGAGACAGATCCATATTTGTACATCATGAAAGCAAGGCAGTGAGGAGGTGAAATATTTCCCCCTGCGCGCTATGGAGGCTAGCCCTTTGCGCCTGAGTTATAGCGCAGAGGATATTGCACGGCTAAAGGGGATGATGATGTCTCTCTGCCCGGAAGTATTATCAGCCTGATCTACTGCTTGCACAATAGCCTTTATACAACACAGGGCATATCTACACTCACTTGCACGCACGAACGCAAAGGCAGGCTACTGCACACGTTTACGCACAGCCATAGCCATTGCACATGTCGACTTCCTATATCGAAAATTAGGTAACAAGTAAAAACTTATTTTTTTTCTCTCGATAGGTTAACTTACATATCATAACTGCAAGCAAATTATCCTGCATTTTACAAAAGTGAATTCAATATGAACCATATTGAACGTAGGCCAATATTTTTTTCATGCGTCCATTATGTGGTAGCCAAATAAGCTATCCTACCGATAAATATTCTACAAAAAAAAAATATGTATTTTAATTGCTGATTTAAACGAAAGTCTGGGAGCATTAAGTATTCCAATTCGACTCCTCCCCCCGGCCATGCCCTCTAATTACCGCTGCTCAGCTCGTGCTAAATCCTGCACGGGACCATATATACCCAAAGAGTGACAGAGGGAGAGAAAGTGAGCGGGAGAACGAGTGGGGGAGAAAGAGATAAATTGTTAGTCGTGGCCAATTGTGGCTGTTTTTTTGGGCATCACTGTCCACTGGATGGTTTCATGTTGTGGCTCGTGCGTCACCCCGGAACCGTGGAAAGGAGAAGTGGGACTTTAACTGGGCTCAAAGTCTCCCTACCCTGCGGCAAAGCGACCAACATGCGGTTGCAGAAGCACCTGTGATCGGATTTCCCACAACTTTTAATTTAGTCATAATTATTTTGAAGTATAACCAGAGCATAAACAACTCTCCGAAGTGTCACCTGATAAGCTACTATGACCTCCAAAGAGCCCACGGTTATGGAGGACCGGAGACGCAGTGCGCTGAACCAGCTCCCGCCGCCGGCCAACTCCAGCAAGCCCCTGACGCCGTTCAGTATAGAGGACATCCTGAACAAGCCCTCCGTGAAGAGAAGTTACTCCAGCTGCGGTACGGCGCACATGCTCTCCTGCAGCGAGAAGCTGTCCTCTTCAGGTCACAGTCTGTGCAGCCGTGCCCTTTTCACCCAAATCTCCCCACTCTGCGCTCTGGAGGAGCTCGCCAGCAAAACCTTCAAAGGCCTCGAAGTCAGTGTTCTTCAAGCGGCAGAGGGTACGTCTGAACAGTCGCATCTTTGTTTATCCTATGCAGTTATTAGGTACAGACTGTGTAGCCTAGGGTGATTCAGCTTAAGGTCTACAAATGCACCTAACGAAATAGATCAGGTTAGGTCTCTATGTGTGTGTGCTTGCAGTGGGTCTGTGCACACACATTTTTTTCAGAAGTTGAGTATTTAATTGAAGCACGATGCATGTTTTTGCATAACGAGCCATGCCAAAACGCTTACAACTGTGAAGGAATTTGAAAATACATGTGTGTATCGAATTGGTTATTTTTATGTGAACAAAAATATATTAAAGCTGAATAGTTCCACCATGTAAACACGAATATTAAGCGTATGCAAAATACTAATCCATATAATATTCATAACTAATGCAATATTTAGTTTAAGATTATTGTCATTAGACCTATTGTATAACCTTATTATCGTCTGTTATTAATTAGCCGATACGTAGCCTAGCCTATTGGCGATATTGTTGTTGTTATTGTTGGTGGTGGTTTTAGATGAGACATACATACACAGGCCTGTTATTAGTCTAGCGGTTATTTCTGTAAGGTTTCTTGGAGCGACATTATGCCTGGTGATTCACTAAATGCCTATAGGTTAATATTCTTATTCTCTAAATATCATTTCACAGGCCGAGACGGAACGACACTATTCGGTTCGCGGAATAACCCCAAAAAGCGCCGGAAGTCTCGCACGGCCTTCACCAACCACCAGATCTACGAGTTGGAGAAGCGCTTCCTGTACCAGAAGTACCTGAGTCCAGCTGACCGTGACCAGATAGCACAGCAGCTCGGCCTCACCAATGCACAGGTCATCACCTGGTTCCAAAACCGGCGCGCCAAGCTCAAACGCGACCTGGAGGAGATGAAGGCGGACGTGGAGTCGGCCAAAGCCGTGGGCACAGTGTCTTTCGAGAAAATGGCCAAACTAGCCGAGCTGGAGAAATGCGCAGCTAACGGCGCGCTGGGCCCTAACAGATCCGAGTCACCCTCGCTATCGAACCATGAGCATGACACATCTAACAAACTATTATTGTCCTCGCCTTCATCGCCATATACAGACCATGCTAGCAGCAAGGGCTGCTCCGACGATGAGGAGATCGACGTGGATGACTGAGGATTTTACCTTTGTATCTCCCTTTGACCACGACGAAAGTGCCATTTAATGCACCACATGTACTCACGAGGCTTTTATGAAGAACACTCAGCATCGCATGGACTGTGTCGTCTGCAACGACAGATGCAGGCAGCTGTTGTATTCATCCATTCATTTAACCAACGTGGAATAGTTGAAAGAAAAGCAATATGTACACTTAATAACCTATCCACAAATGATCTGTCCACACACGCACGCACACACACAGTCTTACCATTACGGGCTAATGACACTAGCTAGTAACTCAACCTATGAATTATTTTAATGCATGTTTTATTTTAAACGACTGTAATGGTTTGAATATTATAGGGACATTCATATTGAAATACACAAAACACACTGTATGTTAGGCTGTGTGTGTGTGTTATAACTATACGTTAGGCCTACATATGTCAAACGTTTGATAACGATGGGAATACATTTTCTAAAATAATAATCAAAGATAAATCATATTCCATCTGGTTGCTTGTAATATCAGTCACATTTTAATATATTTATAATGGTTTGTATACCTGTAAGTGCCTTTTAATGCCAGAACACCATTTAAAACCTAATATAGGCATATGAAGTGTAATGTATTCCAAAATAAAACATTTCGTTTCTCACTATTCCTATTCATTTTATTGAAGAACAAGCCTAAATAGCATGAAATGCTTTTGTGACCATTGTTAGTTTAATTCCAGCTCTTATTGCAATCCGCATTCTATATTATAATTACATATTTTAGTTGTTTCCAAATATTGGCTCACATTTCGGTCTAATATTAAATTAACATGCACCTCGAGGCTAAGTATCATTTTTCTTTCACATTGAAAATACATTGAACACACTGAAAACCTGCTTTCCGACCCGGCAAAGTGTGTTTTCATTTCCTCAATAGGATTGATGTGAGAAACGACAATCTGGAGCACAGAGAGGCCATAAAGGAGGCACAAAAACGTCGAGTTCTGGGCCAGCTTCTCCAGGCTGTTTGGGAGTTTTTCACTCACTCTCTGCGTAGAAGCGTGAAACCGGCGGACAAATGAGTACTGCTCCCCGGTGTGACAGCGGCAATGGGGCAAGGGCGAACTCCAGCCGCGCGCAATACGGAGACAAGCGTGTCCCATTCCACATAAAAGGACACAAACGTTTGGAAGCCATATGGTTTCTGACGTTTCCTCACAATTCCAGTCAGTTTGATGGATTGATTAAACACTCCTTTTTTTTGCTACAAAGGCTGTAATGCATACATAGTTCCTCTGAGGGCATCTGGGCTCATCATAGCTATCACTGTCGACCCTTTTTTACTCGCGCGTCTTTAACAAGTCTATGCATCACAATTGAAGTCTCATTCTGGAGAGGGGTCTGGTCTGTGCTTTGTGTTTGTGTGAGGGGCTATAAATAATATGTTTGGCTTTTTGGGCGATAGATGTTCCAGCAGTTCATCTTGTGGCCTGGGTGTTTTTCATGCTAACTAGGGAAGTCCCATGTTTAAACGGTGACATTTGTGCGATTGGTAGAGAGCTTTGTTTTCGTTTTGTGTTCTTCTGTTAGCTACCTACGTTTTTTCTTTGTCTATTACCTTTTTTTATGAAGCTGAGAGCCTAATAATGTGAACCCAAGATGTTAATAATTTATTATGGAGTTAGATTTAATATATATATATACAAAACGCACTAGGCCTAATAGAAAACTCGCCCTTGAAGTTGAGGATCGAGGATAATTCTTCAACCAATTTTATTACAAACTATTATCTAGGCTGCCTACTAGAAACGTATTGTTTTCAGTTAGGCCTAGTTTAATGAAAACCTAATTGCATTCAATCCACATAATTATTATTAGGCTGTCGTCATAATAATAATACTTATCATCATTATTATTCTTTTTATTCATTATTATTATTATTAGTAGTAGTAGTAATTGTAGTAGTAGTAGGAGGAGGCCTAGTAGTAGCGGTAGTAGTAGAAATCATATTATAGGAGGAAGTATTAGTATTGCAATTAGTATTTTCTTTGTTAATATTAGCCTACAATCTGTTTATTATTATCATCATTAGTTTATTTCTACCGTGTATATTGTTGTTAGTAACCTAGTTTATTATTAGGCCTGTTAACAACACTATTTTGATAATGTCATTATAATTAGGCTATGTTATTGTTGTTATTATTAAATTATTCTTGTTGTCATTATTAGGGCTGTGTTATAAATACTCTCTCTAATTTGTTACATTTAGTGTTATTAGTATTGTTTGGAAAGTTTGTAACTTAAAGCAGGCTGCCTTCCCTGCAAAAAAATGTTCGCTGCACAAGATGTCTGGCAGAATAGGCTCGAGGCTGGGTTATAGGCCTATGACTCGCTCACAGAGGGTAAGCCGACTTTGTCCCATCGCTTAGGCTGAATTAAACTGCGAAAGCCCTACGTTTATGTCACGTAAATACCTGATTATTTTTTATTAAATAATACAAAATCAAATTATGAAAAAACTAAATCGAATTAAAGGGATACTTCGGGATTTTGGCAATGCCATTTGTCTACTTCCCCAGAGTCAGATGAACTCGTGGATACCATGTTTATGTCTTTGCCTGCAGTTTGAAGGAAGTTTCTAACGAGCGGCAGAGCACAATGAGTAGAAGTCAATGGCTATGGGCATCTACTAGCATGCTAGTAGATACTCATAGACTTCCAGGCATTGCGCTAACGCTAGTTAGCATTGGCTTGCGAAACTACCTAACTTATTTTAAACTGGACACAGAGACATACAAATGGTATCCACGAGTTCATCTGACTCTGGGGAAGTAGACAAAGGGCCCCATTGCCAAAATCACAAAGTATCCCTTTAACAATTACAGACCTTAATTAGCCTATGGATGCACGTGTGGACAATGTTGATTTTCTTACGGTTATCAATATTGTACGCTGCTCTATTCATTTCACAGAGCCACATTTACATGTTGATTGGTTGTGGTGGGTAAAATGTAGGATTTGTTTTTGCACTTTTTTTCAACGTTACTTGACGTGACGTCGCAGAACATATCCTAGAACATATCCTAGGACATATCCTAGGACAGTGAAGCTTCATGTGTTTTTTAAACGTGTACTTTAGATATATTGCTTCCGCATGGTTTCTGATGTGGATGTCTTTAATTCAGGGTCAAACAGTGACCAGTACAAAGTGTGCTATTCCAGTGAGGCACGTGCTGGTCTCAGTTCCTTATTTTATGTGTTCTCCAACGGCAAAGACAAGTACAATCCCCAATACCTCGCTATGGTAATTAATCCACAAGTTTTAAGTGTATTTCAGCTCAGGAGGGAGAAGAAAATCACTAGTTCATTCGGTTGGAAAATTGAAGTTTGATGCATGAATCCCTGCTGAAACAATAGGGTCTGCACCCTTCTCCCCCTCCACTACCCCCTCCCCTCTCGCTCGCTCTCTCTCGCTCGCTCTCTCTCTCTCGCTCGCTCTCTCTCATCTCTCTCTCTCGCTCTCTCTCATCTCTCTCTCTCTCTCTCTCGCTCTCTCTCTCTCTTCTCCTCTCTCTCTCTCTCTCTCTCTCTCTCTCTCTCTCTCTCTCTCAATACAATTTAAATTTAAGGGCTTTATTGGCATGGGAAACATATGTTTACTTTGCCAAAGCAAGTGAAATAGATAATAAACAAAAGTGAAATATACAATAACACATTTACAGTAAACATTAGACTTACAATCTCTCTCTCTCTCTCTCGGGTCCTAATCACTTGTTTTGATATTTGGTCATTTGATTTGAAATTATCTTTGAAAGTTATCCACAGTTATTTAGGGCTAACAAAGCATTTTTTTTTTTTTGCTTGTCCTCTTTTTTAATTCATGTAGGCCCTATCATGCCGGCATATGTCACTTTCGCTGATAGCAATAGTCTTTTCATTTTATTTATATTTTTCCTTTATTTATTCAGGTTTGTTAATAAGAACATATTTCGCTAACATTAGCCCTAACACAATAGTTTGAAGAATTGGAATGGATAATGGAAATAATCAAGCATTCTATCTTTCAATAATTCCTGGACAAAAATCCTTTCGGTTGAAATAGCTTTTCATCAGGGTAGGATCAAGTGGTCAACATCATAAACAAAGACAGAAGAAGAATTTGAACGATTCTTGGCTCGACCACGTCCCCCTAGTATAATTTGAAGTGAGAAATAATATAGATTAAGATGGGTGGAAGCTTGATTAATCACTAAATAGGGTACATTTTAAAGTTTTAGTTATTAAGTTCCTGTACAGCCCCTTAACACTTCGAACTTCAATTTTACAGGCTATTGAACAAAGCATGTCGCTGACAAAATTGATAGATGTATTAATTTACTTTAACCAGAGATTAATTACTATCCACTGAGATAATTATACGAGCCTTTTCCCCTTGAATTTGCATATTAATCAAATTCTAGTTGATAATTCAAACGGCAAATGGATTTAGAGGTATTGGATAGGCATAACTCGCAAAAATCTCTCTCCCGGATCTCTTTCTCTCCCTCGGGCTCGGCTCACTCTCCCTTGCGTGCTGCTAAGCCGCTTGTCAAGTGTATTAAAATCTGAGATGCAGAACGAGCTCGCGTGGCTATTTGGTGAAAACAGAAATTGCCTGTCTACTTTTATGATGTGTTCATGCTGGGCAGGCAGATCTCAAGATTTAAAGGGAAAGAGACCTACCGTGTGTGTGTGTGTGTGTGTGTGTGTAGTGTGTGTCTCTGTGTGTGTGATTATGGAGACCATTTGTTACTACTAACTTCTGTATCCTCTATAGCTATAGAAATGAATATAAATAACTAGCTATTGGTCAAACTTCCATTTTGAACCTTGGAATGTGCAGAACGAAATAATATTCTATGTTTATTATCTATATCTAGTGTGCAAGTATGGGGGGGGGGGGGGAATAATAGATGACAAAGGCACCAACAAAAGTAGATATATAGGCTACTGAATAACTATTCCATATTATGGCTGTCAAAATAACCTATATCCAGTGCAGCGAACTGGAGAGAGGAAACGCCAGGCCACATAAGGCTATATCAGTTATCAACCAGCCTCAACTATAACAAATCAACAGTATCCCTACTCCCAGCGTGCTTGCATTGTCCACATTGAAATATTTCAGGTGAAAGCACTCGTATCTAAAGGGGCAAAATCGACTTCGTCTGTTCATTTAGTAAGAGCTTTAGACAAACCAAAATTGACTGACTATGTGTCTGCCCCACATGCGTTTGCAATGGCTCCTCCAGCACAGCTGCTGTCTGCGGCTTATCTTAGGATTTTGGATTCAGAAGACATGAGACAAATCTGTCGTGATCAGTTTAGCGCGGCACACGTTCACCGACAAGGCAATCCAACGCTGACTTTAAAACGACATGCCTTTTGGTGCTTAGAGATCTTATCCTCGAACTCTCTCTTGTGTTTTTATCAAGAGCTGTGACAATGCTTGGTTATTGACTTCCGTGGAAACAGCAGAGATAACCACCGATCATCAAGACAGGTCATTGCTATAATCAGGAGGCCAAATGTGCATTGATTATAGATCCAAACCGTGATGTCGATTACTGTAAATACACTCCCCTGTTCATCTCCTAAACAAAATGTAAGTTATTGAATCAGGATAAATTATTTGTTTATGAACACCATAATTCCATTCCAATGTGAGTTCTTTGGTTTGACTTGGAAATATGAAAGCTATGGCCTATTTGATAACCCAAAATGTCACCAATTTCTGTGTCTAATCAGAGCATTTGGGCAAGTGGCTGTGTGTGTGTTGTGTGTGTGTGTGTGTGTGTGTGTGTTGTTGTGTGTGTTGTGTGTGTGTGTGTGTGTGTGTGTTGTGTTGTGTGTTGGTGGTGTGTGTGTGTGTGTGTGTGTTCGTACGTCAGAGCCTCAGAGGGGTCATCAGTGTACTTTTGTTAAGCATTACTGACTTGTCACCACAGTTATCTCATGACATAGCTGTCATCAGTTGAGTGTTTATGGTGACATAATTCTTGCTAATTGGTCTTCAGTGACATCCTCTGCCTTCGCACCAACATTTTTGACCTTTGTGGTTAATCTAGAGTTACTAGTGCCCCCATGTGACTAGAGATGATAATGTTCACCTGATATGTGTGCTCAGATACCGCTATCAATGTATGTGCCTTTACTGCCACCTTGTGATGGAGAATGTACATTACACTCTCCTTCATAAAGGAATGGTGCATTTAAAAAAAATTACCTTTATTTCACAGGTCAAGTCAGTTAAGAACAAATTCAGACGACGCTGGGCCAACTCTGCGCCGCCCTATGGGACTCCCAATCACGGCCGGTTGTGATACAGCCTGGAATCAAACCAGGGTCTGAGATGCGGTGCCTTAAACCGCTGCGCCACTCGGGAGCCCAAATGGTTCTGCATTCAGGGGAATGGTTTCCTTCCTCTCACACCAAACGCACATAACTATATCTTGAACGAAACAAAGTCAACAGAATTTCATATTTGATATTACCGCGTCCTCTGCAGTTGGAAAATAAAGTATGACAGTGGGTGAAATCCAGTGGAGKCTGCTGAGGGGAGGACGGCTCATAATAAAGGCTGGAAAGGAGGTAATGGAATGGCATCAAACACATGGAACCCATGTGTTTAATGCATTTGATACAGTCATTACCACAAGCAAGATACAGTAAGAGAAAGTTAAATAGGAAAAATACATTTTACCCATGAGTATGTGGGCTGGTGTGTTGTGTACCCTGCGGGGGAGGGCTGGTGTGTTGTGTACCCTGCGGGGGAGGGCTGGTGTGTTGTGTACCCTGCGGGGGAGGGCTGGTGTGTTGTGTACCCCGCGGGGGAGGGCTGGGGTGTTGTGTACCCCACAGGGGAGGGCTGGTGTGTTGTGTACCCTGCGGGGGAAGGCTGGTGTGTTGTGTACCCCGCGGGGGAGGGCTGGTGTGTTGTGTACCCTGTGGGGGAGGGCTGGTGTGTGCTGCTACCAGCGGGGAGGGCTGTGTGTGTTTGTTTACCCGCGGCGGAAGAGAGGGCTGGTGTGTTGTGTACCCCGCGGGGGAGGGCTGGTGTGTTGTGTACCCTGCGGGGGAGGGCTGGTGTGTTGTGTAGCCCCGTGGGGGAGGGCTGGTGTGTTGTGTACCCCGCAGGGGAGGGCTGGTGTGTTGTGTACCCCCGCGGGGGAGTGCTGGTGTGTTGTGTACCCCGCAGGGGAGGGCTGGTGTGTTGTGTACCCCGCAGGGGAGAGCTGGGGTGTGTCCAGGCCTGCTGAGCATTGGAGTGTCTGGAAAACAGCTCAGAGATAACCACTGTGTGGACGATTGATGCTCTGGAGATAGTACACACACAGTGAGAGACTCTGAGAGATCCAGGCATGTTCCTAGACACAAATTAATAAAGACACACACACTTTAAATATCCACACACAATGGCAGTCTCTCTAGGAAACATGGAGATACACACAAATATGCACACCCTCAGACACAGAGACATAGAGACTCACTTGGGGCATACAGACACTCAGAGATACAGTGCATTCGAAAAGTATTCAGACCCCTTGACTTTTTCCACATTTTTATACATTACAGCCTTATTCTAAAATTGATGAAATCGTTGTTTTTTTTCTCTCATCAACCTGCACACAACACCCCATAATAACAAAGCAAAAACAGGTTTTCATTTTTTTTGCTAATTTATTAAAAATGAAAAGCTGAAATGTCACATTAACATAGTAAGTATTTGGCAGTGATTACATCTTCCAGTCTTCTTGGGTATGACGCTACAAGTTTGGCACACCTGTATTTGGGGAGTTTCTCCCATTCCTCTCTGCAGATCCTCTCAAGCTCTGTCAGGATGGATGGGGTGCATTGCTACACAGCTATTTTCAGGTCTCTCCAGAGATGTTTGATCAAGTCCTGGCTCTGGCTAGGCCACTCAAGGACATTCAGAGACTTGTCCCGAAGCCACTCTTGCGTTGTCTTGGCTGTGTGCGTAGGGTCGTTGTCCTGTTGAAAGGTGAACATTCACCCCAGTCTCAGGTTCTGCCACAGATATTTATTGGTACCCTTCCCCAGATCTGTGCCTCGACACAATACTGTCTCCGAGCTCTATGGACAACTCATTCGACCTCATTGCTTGGTTTTTGCTCTGACATGCACTGTCAACTGTGGGACCTTATATAGACAGGTGTGTGCCTTTCCAAATTATGTCCAATCAATTGACTTTACCACAGGTGGAATCCAATCAAGTTGTAAAAACATCTCAAGGATGATCAATGGAAACAGGATGCATCTGAGCTCAATTTCGAGTCTCATAGCAAAGGGTCTGAATACTTATGTAAATAAGGTATTTCTGTTCATTTAAAAAAATAAAAACCTGTTTTCACTTTGTCATTATGGGGTATTGTGTGTAGATTACTGAGAAAAAAGTAATATTTAATCCATTTTAGAATAAGGCTGTAATGTAACAAAATGTGGAAAAAGTCAAGGGGTCTGAACACTTTCCAAAGGCACTGTACATAGAGAGTCTGAGAGGTGAGACACACAAACTGCCTGTCAGGCCATTGCTTCGCTGCAGGGCAATGACCAAGCAGACACGCACACACACACACACACACACACCCACACCACTACTACAACACACACCACACACAACACACACACCACACACACACCACACACACACACAACCACACACACACACACACCACCAAAACACACACCACACACACACCACACACACACACACACACACCACACACACACACACACACACCCACCACACACACACACACACACAACACACAACACACACCACCACACACACACACACAACACACCACCACACCACACACACACACACACACACTCAGTGCAGCTGAACAACAAAGCCATTTCAGCAGCAGCTCTTACTTATCTCACTGAGTTATGGACCTGTCTGCAGTAATGGCTTGTCAGACTCCCCCCCCCCAGAAAGCACACAGAAATTGTACTTTACTTTTCATCTAAACTACAGGTTACATAATACTACATAATACAAACAAATACTACATAATACTAAATAATGAAATGTCACCTACACTACCAGTCAAAAGTTTGGACACACCAACTCATTCAAGGTTTTTCTTTATTTTAATTATTTTCTACATTGTAGAATAATAGTGAAGACATTAAAACTGTGAAATAACACATATGGAATAATGTAGTAACTAAAGAAGTATTAAACAAATCTAAATATATTTGAGATTTGAGATTCTTCAAATTAGCCACCCTTTGCCTTGATGACAGCTTTGCACACTCTTGGCATTCTCGTAATCAGCTTCATGAGGTAGTCACCTGGAATGCATTTCAATTAACAGGTGTGCCTTGTTAAAAGTGAATTTGTGGAATTTCTTTCTTTCTTAATGCGTTTGAGCCAATCAGTTGTGTTGTGTATACAGAAGATAGCGTTTGGTAACAGACAAAGTTCATATTATGGTAAGAACAGCTCAAATAAGCAAAGAGAAACGACAATCCATCATTACCTTAAGATATGAAGGTCAGTCAATACGGAACATTTCAAGAACTTTGAAAGTTTCTTCAAGTGCAGTCGCAAAAACTGTCAAGCGCTATGATGAAACTGGCTCTCATGAGGACCACCACAGGAAAGGAAGACCCAGAGTTACCTTTGCTGCGGAGGATAAGTTAATTAGAATCACCAGCCTCAGAAATTGCAGCTCAAATAAATGCTTCACAGAGTTCAAGTAACAGACACATCTCAACATCAACTGTTCAGAGGAGACTGTGTGAATCAGGCCTTCATGGTCGAATTGCTGCAAAAAAAACACTACTAAAGGACCCCAATAATAATAAGAGACTTGTTTGGGCCAAGAAACACATGCAATGTACAATAGACCGCTGGAAATCTGTCTTTTGGTCTGATGAGTCCAAATTTGAGATGTTTGGTTCCACCCGCCGTGTCTTTGAGAGACGCAGAGTAAGTGAACGGATGATCTCCTTATGTGTGGTTTCCACCGTGAAGCATGGAGGAGGAGGTGTGATGGTGTGGGGGTGCTTTGCTGGTGCCACTGTCTGTGATTTATTTAGAATTCAAGGCACATTTAACCAGAATGGCTACCACAGCATTCTGCAGCGATACACCATCCCATCTGGTTCGCGCTTAGTGGGACTGTTTTGTTTTTCAACAGTACAATGACCTAAAACACACCTCCAGGCTGTGTAAGGGCTATTTGACCAAGAAGGAGAGTGATGGAGTGCTGCATCAGATGATCTGGCCTCCACAATCACCCGACCTCAACCCAATTGAGATGGTTTGGGATGAGCTGGACCGCAGAGTGAAGGAAAAACAGCCAACAAGTGCCCAGCACATGTGGGAACTCCTTCATGACTGTTGGAAAAGCATTCCTCATGAAGCTGGTTGAGAGAATGCCAAGAGTATGCAACACTGTCATCAAGGCAAAGGGTGGCTACTTTGAAGAATCTAAAATATTAAATGTACACTTTTTTTGGTTATTACATGATTCCATATGTGTCATTTCATAGTTTTTTCATGTCTTCACTATTATTCTACAATGTAGACAATCGTAAAAAATAAACAAAACCCTTTGAATGAGTTGGTGTGTCCAAACTTTTGACTAGGACTGTATATATGTTCATCTGTCTGGGTATCCTGCTCAAGATTTTCTCATCGACTCGTTGTCTGTTCTCTACTCTTTTTCTCCACCAGAGGGAAGTAGAGGGAATATTCTTACCAGTGACACAGAAAAAACCCTTCTTATTCATATCATGTAAAGCTCTTACCATGCCCATGCAAGGAGCTTTATTATAATGTCTAATTTATATTCACATGAATAAAAGGCAACGGAATTATGCATGCCTTATGAAAACATATTACTCTCTATCATATTGCATTTTGCTGCATGGTAAATAATTGATATGGATATTTTACAACAACAAAAAAAGGCTAATATTTCATTGTCAATATGAGAAATAAAGGTTACATTTTTCTTTTAATGTTTTTCTTTTCATGTAATAAGAGACAGTTGAGCAGCGTATCTCTCAAAGTTGTCAAAACAAAATAGTAGAAAGCGCTAGAAAATAATCACAGTATTATCTACAGAATTCCACTCCAAACAGTAGATAATACCGTTTTTCTCAATCGCGTACGAGCAATTTTTGGATCTGTTTCGAGATGTATCTATAGCAGAACAGCAATGATCAAATGCTCAAATACATTTACAGAACTTCTGATCATTGTCTTGCCTTAGTACCTGCCTTGCATACCTTAGACCGCCTTTTGCAATCAGTAACATTTCAACTAACTATCTACTAATCCTAACCCTAGCCCTAACCCTAACCCTAACCTTAACCCTTACCCTAACCCTTATTTTAAACCTAACCCTAACTGTAACCGATGGTTGATAGTATGAACATCTGTAGAGCATCTACGGATGGACTATCAAGACTATCCAAATAAAGTGTCACAAATGTGTGCAATTGTGTTCACTGTTTCAGGTAATCCGTAAATAGTACAACACAAAACTCTAAATCACCCCATCAGATCATACCATGTACAATACATGGAAATATCTAGTCAATGGGGACTGTCTAATTGTTGTTTTTTTACAATATTGCGGACATGCAGAGATGAAGATAGTTTGCTTCCACGTAACTTTAGCTTACTCCTCATCATTTCCAACATTGTGACCTTCCTTACATTATAGAGCTTGGCTTTGGTGTGGATTGAGGCCTATACATTCATTTCAGTTGTGTTCCTCCATTGTATTGACCTGTCCTTATTTCTATAGTGGATTGTGTGTCTGTGCAACAATGGAACGTCTACAAAACAATGAGCAAACCAACATTTGTATTGATTACATGGAATTGGATTGTGATGATACCAATGAATGAATCCTGCACACAATGTGCTTAGCCTATTTATATATAGATTTGTTTAATCCGGAGTAATATTTAATTTGATGTGTATGAATTTTTGTGTGAAATAAGCATAAAAGGACAGTAATTTCCCATCATTCTGCACCTTATCAATTTTGATCGTCATGATTTAGTGACTGCAAAGAAAATGTATTGATCTACTGGGATTTCTAAAACACAGACTAACTTTCTGTTTTGCCTGCTTTGACTCAAGAGATAAGTACGGTTGCCATTTCTTTTGTATACATAGGCAGTCGTGTCCTTTTGATGAATGTATTTAAGATTTTGAGAAGGCATAATTGTTCCAAAAAATGCTTAATAAAGGCCTACATGATTGAGAAACTGTAATTAATTACTGTGTGGTATTGTTTATTGGTTTAGCACGTGTAATTATTTGTGAGGATATGAGTGTGTATGTTTGAATATGTGGTTATGCGATTTTGGGGTTTGTTTGCCGTTGAGGGATTTAAAGGTTAGGCTAGTATCAGTCAATGTAACTTTGTGAGGTTTTGCGTTTGTTATACATTGATGCACCACCGTATGTAACACTTTAAATGGACCTATGATTATATGTATGTTACTGTAGCCTCTTACGGGTTAAGTGCTGTTTAGAATGAGCTCTTCTCCTGCGTGCACATTCTGATCTAAGCTTTACTTAACACTGACTCTGATTTATATCTCAGTCCACACCATTCACTCTGTCTTGGAACAATACTCCGACTGTGTTCCCCTGTAGCGACGGAATCAGAGAGAGCGGGAATTGAGGGACAGAAAGTGTGTATGTGTGTGTGTGTGTGTGTTTGTGTGTGTGTGTGTGTGTGTGTACACTTGTGCATGCATATGTAGTGGTACCTGCGCTCTGTCTTCATGTGTCAGGGCCTCTGACAATGAGATCTATCTTGCAGTGGGTAGGAGAGTGGGAAGTGGGGGATTGAAAGAGAAATAGAGAAAGAGGAGACAGTAATTAAACTTCTTGGTGGACGCTGTGTTACTCAAATACTGCCAGCAGCGGGCGGAGTGATGGAGATGGTAGGAGGAGTTGGAGGAGGGAGATGGAAAGAGGAGTGTGTGTGTGTGACACTTTTATTACCAGCAAAGCGATGCAATATCCTGTCTAAGGGGCTGGGCCACAGTGACAATGGTGTCCTAATTTGCCATAAAGTGAAGCCGTCTGCTGTGGCATCAACCACAAGCACAGTCCCAAACACAATGAGACAACAAACAGGCCCTGCCTCAGTATACATTATGACCTCATCTTGATTTACGAAGGTTTCACAGTAGGCTCATGCACTACTGCATCCAGTCTATTTCATCACATACGGTTACAATTAAGTTGTACCTTTGATATATTAGAGAGATAATCCATATCCACGTCAAGGTTTGACAGTGATTCTGTTTTCCCCCGTTTAAGATTCAGAATGGAAATCATACAAGCAGCCACCCGCCCCCACACACACATGTAGTCAGTCACTTTCTCTTTTTTGAATCTGTGCTGTTGAATCCCTGTTAGATCATCTATTTGCGGCGGGGTCTACTCTTACAGTTTTGCACGGATTGTCTTCCTTTTAGGCTCAAAAGATGCGCCCTCTGCGATGCGCCCTCCCTCCATGTTGCTTTAAGATTGGCCGAGCAGGGAGAGAGAGAGGTGGGCGATGGTAAGGAGGGGTTGGTATTGGGGCCAGGGCCAGCTTTGAGAGGGTAATCCATCTCCATCACTTAAATGATTAGCCCCATTAATCTGCTGTAAACTAATAAAGTAAACACGATACCCTCCACTCCGGTAGCCTCTCTCTTCTCTCTGAGTACTGGACTGAGCTTCATTAAGTCTTTAGTACATTAATATGTCTTCATGTCCTCCTGCCGTTCCCATCACCTGGTGCTGTGGTCCCCTGGGACAATGGTAACGGTCTCTCTCTCTCTCTGATTGAGAGGACAAGAGGATGTAGTCTGCCTTGGGTGTGTGATGTAAGTGTGATGTGCGTGTGCGTGTGTGCGTGCGTTTGTGTGTGTGTGCGCGATGTGACGAGTGCTGTGGATTTAATTTGCGGTGCGAGGCTCAGATGGCCCCCGCGGTCGCCACGGTAATTTGGCTGATCAGGTTAGAGAGCCGTTGCCGCGGCGCGGTGATCAATCATCCTGGTGTCACGGCGACAGAGGCCCGATAGGCGTTGACTCCACCTGCCTGGCGTGAACTTGCTGTAATTGGCTCTAGATTGATGCTGGGATGTTTTCCTGTGATGTCAAACAAAAGTTTGGACAATTAAAGGCAGTTAAAGTCTCGGGCCCCATGCGGCACCCGGCGCCCCCCCCCCTCCCACCGGGGCTGTTGGAGGTGTTTACGCTGTCACTGGGTGGCATGATGACAACATCAGGACAAGTTAGACAGTTGGCTGGTGGCTTTGCCTGCCTGAAGTTACTGGGGAAAGAGAGGAGCGAGGATGTAGAGAGGAGAGAGAGGCGTGTGTAAAGATATGTAAAGCTATGTGGCGTGGACGTGTTTGTAGAAATATAGAAAAGATACCTTACCGGACCCCCAGCCATTCCATTTATTTGATCTATTCCAGCGCTAGCACACCTGATTCAGCTTGTCAACTAATCAACAAGCCTTTGACTAGATCAATCAGGTGGTCTAGTTCAGGGCTGCCACACAATGGTGAAACGTTTGGCGTTCCCCTAAGCAACAGGGAGTGTGCGTGTGAGTGTGTGTGTGTGTGTGTGGACAGAGGGGTCTGGGTTGTTTTAAACTCTGACACTGTTTATCTTGCTGAGTGACGCAGACACTATTGACCCAAACAGATCCTAACTCTTTCACAACGCACTCACACACAGCCCTTCCGTAGTCCGACAAAACACGCACACTTCAGGCTTCCGTGAACTCACACAGAGACACACACTCTGACACATTCAGTGCCAAATCGTCTAAACAGAATCTGTATGAGAGAGATGGATGCAGGTGCTTAACAGCTGGACAGACGTTTTACGGGGACCATTAGATCGACACTGGCTTCGGCTCTGTGGAGTGTTATGAGTGATTACTTTTTAGAGCTCCTCAGACTGTTCTATGAGGAGAGCAACATTTGATATCACTTACAATCACATGCCACCAGATATGATATCAGATACAGTAGAAATCCTACGTAGCTTGTTGTTCTCATGTTTTGTGTGTTAGTGTCAGGTTAGGGTTAGGGTTAGGGCTCTTTATGACTCCTCAGTAAGTGTTTTCCCTCCTGCTTCCTGTTGCGGATCGGAAGGTGCTGTCTCCGCGTCTTTTACCCCCTCCATCAGGGATATTTATTTGCTAAGCCATGGGCATTGTGGTATTACAGGCTCAAGTTTGTAGTATGATTAGTCATTTACAGTAAGTTAGTGTTCACATGCAACACTAAGTCAATGGGAATCCCAGGATTGGGTTGACATTTTCAGGAATCTTAGATGTCATGATCAAGTGCCTAACTGTGAAATGTCAATCATTCATGCTCAGTGTACTGCTGTAATGTAACTAGTCAGAGTTTATGTTGCCCTTGTGGTGTGTAGTTTGAGAGGATTTCCTTTTTTTTGGTATAAATACCAGTAACTCATTTTAGACTACTTTTAGAATCGCACCAATACGGGGTATAGATATTCTAGTGACCAAAATAGTATCAAAGTAACTACAAGTCATAAGGACAACTACATAGACTGTATTAAGTGTTGCCGTGTAACCCTATCCTGTTGTTGTGTGGCGGTGTTGTGTCTAGGGGCTTCTGTTTGCTCGTTTGTTGTTCCTCTCTGGTTCTAGGTGACGCTGCTTGGCCTCTGATCTGGGCTGACCTGAGATCTGTTTGTTTTGGTTCTCTGTGTCCATTAACCCAATTAGAGCTGACCTCTGACCCCACAGAGAGAGCTGTCTGTCACATCATGCTCCTGTAAAGACAGAGGCACCGCAGCACAGCACAGACCGGCTCTCTGTCTGCACACGCACTTTCTACTGTCTCTTTCTCTCTCTGTCTGCATTCACTTTCTACTGTCTCTCTATTTCTCGCTGTCTGTATGCACTTTCTACTTTCTCTCTGTCTTTCTCTCTCTTTTTTCGTCCTGCTCCTCTTTCCCTCTCGCTCTTTCTCTCTTTCAAACACATGCATATTGACAGAGAGATAGACAGACAGACAGAAAGGCAGAAAGCAGGCAGCTAAACATATTGGCACAGACATACAGAAACAGACAGACAGAAACAGACACACAGACAGAAACACAGACAGAGGAATGCAGACAGCAGTGTTTTAATGAAGTGAGGGATAGGATCTGAGCCGGACTCAGACAGGTCTGTAATAGTGTTTTGGATAAGGGAGGCTGAGGGCTGAGGCATGGATCAGTTGTTGCAGCTCATCCTCCCACTAAGTGTGACTAGAGAGACACTGCAGCCCTATCAGAGCAGCCTTTAAGCTAGCCACGGGCCCCTGGGGCAACACAGGCACCAGGCAGTCTGTGTGTGTGTGTTTGGGCTGGATGCTTGTTTGTTTTGGTATATGTTGCTGTGTAATTGGGAGGGCCGTGCAATGAGGCCAAACCGGTAAACAGTGAAACATCCTACCTGTCCAAATCACTGTGTCGACAAGTTAGTGTTTCTGTGCGTGTGTGTGTGTGTGTGTGTGTGTGTGTGTGTGTGTGTGTGTGTGTGTGTGTGTGTGTGTGTGTGTGTGTGTGTGTGTGTGTGTGTGTGNGTGTGTGTGTGTGTGTGTGTGTGTGTGTGTGTGTGTGTGTGTGTGTGTGTGTGTGTGTGTGTGTGTGTGTGTGTGTGTGTGTGTGTGAGTGGGTGTGTGGGTGTGTGTGTTAGTGTGTGTGTGTGAGTATGTGTGTGGGTGTGTGTGGCAGTGTGCTTGTGTTTGTGTGTGTGTGTGTGTGTGTGTGTGTGTGTGTGTGTGTGTGTGTGTGTGTGTGGGTATCTTCGTGTGTGTGTGGGCTGGCTGAAAGATCTGTAGTCTGGTTGTGTGTGTGTGTTCACTCCAAAGCTCCTGCAGTATTAATGTATGCCACAACACAATGTTTACAGTGTGAAAAAATGAAAATCTGACTGGGAAGATTTATTAGTATTTTTCCGTTGCAGTTTTATATTTGTGTATGTATCTATTAGGGATCTCCCTTAGCCAGCAGCTACTATTCATGGGGTCCAAACACATTAAGGCACTTACATGACACATAAAACAAAAGATAAAACATTACATCATATAACATTATTACACCACTACAATATAAAATGTATAATACCACCATACTACAATGAACATGTGAGTCTCTTCACATTCCCTGCTGTTCCATAAGGTGCATTTTTATCTGTTTTTTAAATCTGGTTCTACTGTTCACATCAGCTACCTGATGTGGAATAGAGTTCCACGTAGTCCTGGCTCTATGTAGTACTGTGTGCCTCCCATAGTCTGTTCTTGACTTGGGGGTTGTGAAGAGACCTCTGGTGACATGTCTTGTGGGGTATATTTTTTTACCTTTATTTAACTAGGCAAGTGAGTTAATGACAAATTCTTATTTTCAGTGACAGCCTAGGAACAGCAGGTTAACTGCCTTGTTCAGGGGCAGAATGACAGACTTTTACCTTGTCAGCTTGGGGGATTCGATCTTGCAACCTTCCGGTTACTAGTCCAGCACTCTAACCACTAGGCTACCTGCCGCCCCGTATGCATGGGTGTCCGAGCTGTGTGCTAGTAGTTTAAACAGACAGCACGGTGCATTCAGCATGTCAACACTTCTTACATAAATAAGTAGTGATGAAGTCAACCTCTCCTCCACTTTGAGTCATAAGAGATTGACATGCATATCATTAATGTTAGATCCCCGTGTACATTTAAGGGCCAGCCGTGCTGCCCTGTTCTGAGCCAATTGTAATTTTCAGAAGTCCCTCTTTGTGGCACCTGACAACACTACTGAACAGTAGTCCAGGTATGACAAAACTAGAGCCTGTAGGACCTGCCTTGTTGATAGTGTTGTTAAAAAGGCAGAGCAGCGCTTCTCCCCATCTTAGCTACTGTTGTATCAAGATGTTTTGACCATAACAGTTTACAATTCAGGGTTGCTCCAAGCAGTTTAGTCACATCAACTTGCTCAATTTCCACATTATTCATTACAAGATTTAGTTGAGGTTTAGGGTTTGTGAATGATTTAAGATATACATTTAAGATATGGCAAAAAGGAGTGGCAATATCAACGGATATTATTCTCAGTAATTTTCCATCCAAATTGTCAGACCCCAGTGGCTTGTCATTGTTGATAGACAACAATACTTTTTTCACCTCTTCCACACTCACTTTACGGGAATTCAAAATGACGATGCTTGTCTTTCATAATTTGGTCAGATATACTTGGATGTGTAGTGTCAGCGTTTGTTGCTGCCATGTAATGCCTAAGTTTGCTAATCTTGCCAATGAAAAAATCATTAAAGTAGCTGGCAATATCAGTGGGTTTTGTGATGAATGAGCCATCTGATTCAATGAATGATGGAGCTGAGTTTGCCTTTTTGCCAAAAAATGTAATTGAAGGTGTTCCAAAGCATTTTACTATCATTCGTCTTTGTTTCATAGTACAGTTTCTTCTTTTTATCCAGTTTAGTCACATGATTTCTCAATTTCCATTACGTTTGCCAATCGGTTGTTCTGCCAGACTCATTTGCCATACCTCTTGCCTCATCCCTCTCAACCATAAAATTATTCAATTCCTCATCAATCCAAGGGGATTTAACAGTTTTTACAGTCATTTTCTTAATGTTTAGATTTTTGATTGAAAAGTCATAGGTTTCCCATAAAGGGTCTGGCTAGTTTCGTATGTAGCCCTTTCTGCTCTCTGCTGTGCTTTACACTGGGTACATAATCAGGGCTAAATGAAGGGTTATCACCTCTTCTTATAACAACAGGGTCATAAATATATGTATGAAACTATCCTTAAACATTCTGACCAGTAACCAGTGAGATGATTCCATCTGTCTGTGAGGATTCAGCGTCTCCCAGCTGGCCATGTGGGATGGGAAAGGGAAGCCCCACTCATCTTCCCAAATCAAACACAGACAACAGGAAGTGCACACTCGACCCACCGCTCAACAGAACGGGAGGGGAGGCACCCACGATGCAATGGGGGGTGGGGAGGGGCTGGACTGTCAGTGCTGACAGGGGCTACCGTTTGGCCGGACAGAGTCCAGCTGCTGGCCAGGAACAGGATGTGTGTGCGTGAGGGGAGGGGGCTATAAATCTACAGCCTATTCCTCTTGAGTGATCCCAGCAGCTACTACAGGCGCACACACACCTCCAAACTACCTCCAAACGTCATGTGCCGTAAGCAAGCACAGAGACTGTGTACATCCTCGAACAGTATGCTCTGCCTCTGCCAAACCACACCTCAGCGTTAAACTTAGGCAGCAGATAACATTCACAGATAGTCTACTAACGGGCTGTGTATTGTGTATTATAGATGATATCCACAATGAGCACAACGCTAGATTGCGCTTGCTGTTAAATGGTAGACTTCACATGAGGTTCCGTGACAGATTGTGTCCCAGATTATATGATGTGGCTCTGTTGTTGTGTCCATCTCTGACCCTCTCATGGCACATGTTGCCCTCATTCATTACCACTCAGACAAGTGTGACTTTATCAGTGCTGTGTCTTATCAGTGCCATTGGTGTCTGAATGTTCTCTGGAATGTCAGCAGAATGAAGAAAGGATGACCAATTCATCATTTTGTTCAATTTGGACAGATCCTTCATAGGAGTTGAATTGAGCAATTAGCCAGGAAGACACAACACAGTGTAGCATGGTCTCATAGTTCCCTGCTCTCTAAGCCACTAACCTGTGGTGAAGCCCACTCTCACATATACATGAGAGGCCTGTTTAGAACCATCCCAGCAAACCGGGAACATTCCCAGAACATTAGCTAAGATTCCAACTAAAGCTGCAATATGTCACTTTTTGGGTGACCTGACCAAATTCACATAGAAATGTGAGTTATAGGTCTGTCATTCGCATTGCCAGAGAAGTGGTAGATCTGTTCTATGTGCTCTCTTTCTATGCTTCCCGTTCTTACATTTAGTTTTTGCGTGTTTTACTTTTTACAAAAAAAATTGGTTATGGAAAATGTATTTAATCGCGGTTTAGATGGTACAATGATTCTCTACATGATACTTGCTCATTTTGCCACATAAACTGAAATTAAGGGAACTATTACAATTTTAGCAACCAGGAAATGTCAGAGCGATTTCTACATATTACACTTTAAGTTCTAGTTAGGTTTTTATCTAACATTAGAATAACGTCCCAAAAACTTTTTTTTTTTCATACATAAAAAAAAAAAAAAATCTATCCCTGGAATGTTCTCCAAACATTCACTAAAATGTTGTGCACAACATCTGTAACAACCAACGTAGAACATTCCTCAATAGTTCTCATTAGGTTTCCAGGTAATGTAATAACACAATGTACCAGTGATGTTTTCCCAGAAAACCAAAATTGGTTCAGCGAAAGTTCCCAAAACATACATTAGGTTGGGGTAAATGTTCTCATTACCCAAAAACTGTCCAGTTGTGCGGATGACTATACACCGTTTCTTTTCGGGTTGAACAAACATTCACCTGATGTTACAAGAACTTTCCCAGAACACATTTAGTCTGTTCTTTAAAGGTTCCCAGAATTTTTTATTAGGTTGTGGGAACAGTCTGGTGGGAACATTGTGGGGACATCCCACAAGATTTGTTCACAAAACACAAAAACTGTCCAATTGTGCGGATGATTATACAATGTTTGTTTTAGGGTGCAAAATTCACCTGATGTTAGAATAACTTTCCCTGAACAAATGTTTTATGTTCATTAAAAGTTCATAAAACATTTCTTTAGGTTTACATTTACATTTAAGTCATTTAGCAGACGCTCTTATCCAGAGCGACTTACAAATTGGTGCATTCACCTTATGATATCCAGTGGAACAACCACTTTACAATAGTGCATCTAACTCTTTTAAGGGGGAGGGGGGGGGTTAGAAGGATTACTTTATCCTATCCTAGGTATTCCTTAAAGAGGTGGGGTTTCAGGTGTCTCCGGAAGGTGGTGATTGACTCCGTCAACTATGTGTCTGTCTATCCCTCTTCTCTCCTCTCTGCACAGACCATACAAACGCTTCACACCGCGTGGCCGCCGCTACTCTAACCTGGTGGTCCCAGCGCGCACGACCCACGTGGAGTTCCAGGTCTCCGGCAGCCTCTGGAACTGCCGATCTGCGGCCAACAAGGCAGAGTTCATCTCAGCCTATGCGTCCCTCCAGTCCCTCGACTTCTTGGCACTGACGGAAACATGGATTACCACTGATAACACTGCTACTCCTACTGCTCTCTCCTCGTCTGCCCACGTGTTCTCGCACACCCCGAGAGCTTCTGGTCAGCGGGGTGGTGGCACTGGATCCTCATCTCTCCCAAGTGGACATTCTCTCTTTCTCCCCTGACCCATCTGTCTATCGCCTCCTTTGAATTCCATGCTGTCACAGTTACCAGCCCTTTTCAAGCTTAACATCCTTATCATTTATCGCCCTCCAGGTTCCCTTGGAGAGTTCATCAATGAGCTTGACGCCCTGATAAGCTCCTTTCCTGAGGATGGCTCACCTCTCACAGTTCTGGGTGACTTTAACCTCCCCACGTCTACCTTTGACTCATTCCTCTCTGCCTCCTTCTTTCCACTCCTCTCCTCTTTTGACCTCACCCTCTCACCTTCCCCCCCTACTCACAAGGCAGGCAATACGCTTGACCTCATCGTTACTAGATGCTGTTCTTCCACTAATCTCATTGCAACTCCCCTCCAAGTCTCCGACCACTACCTTGTATCCTTTTCCCTCTCGCTCTCATCCAACACTTCCCACCTGCCTCTACTCGGATGGTATCGCGCCGTCCCAACCTTGCTCTCTCTCCCCCGCTACTCTCTCCTCTTCCATCCTATCATCTCTTCCCTCTGCTCAAACCTTCTCCAACCTATCTCCTGATTCTGCCTCCTCAACCTCCTCTCCTCCCTTTCTGCATCCTTTGACTCTCTATGTCCCCTATCCTCCAGGCCGGCTCGGTCCTCCCCTCCTGCTCCGTGGCTCGACGACTCACTGCGAGCTCACAGAACAGGGCTCCGGGCAGCCGAGCGGAAATGGAGGAAACTCGCCTCCTGCGGACCTGGCATCCTTTCACTCCCTCCTCTCTACATTCTCCTCTTCTGTCTCTGCTGCTAAAGCCACTTTCTACCACTCTAAATTCCAGCATCTGCCTCTAACCCTAGGAGCTCTTTGCCACCTTCTCCTCCCTCCTGAATCCTCCTCCCCTCCTCCCCCTCCTCCTCTCTGCAGATGACTTCGTCAACCATTTTGAAAAGAAGGTCGACGACATCCGATCCTCGTTTGCTAAGTCAAACGACACCGCTGGTTCTGCTCACACTGCCCTACCCTGTGCTTTGACCTCTTTCTCCCCTCTCTCTCCAGATGAAATCTCGCGTCTTGTGACGGCCGGCCCGCCAACAACCTGCCCGCTTGACCCTATCCCCTCCTCTCTTCTCCAGACCATTTCCGGAGACCTTCTCCCTTACCTCACCTCGCTCATCAACTCATCCTTGACCGCTGGCTACGTCCCTTCCGTCTTCAAGAGAGCGAGAGTTGCCACCCTTCTGAAAAAACCTACACTCGATCCCTCCGATGTCAACAACTCAGACCAGTATCCCTTCTTTCTTTTCTCTCCAAAACTCTTGAACGTGCCGTCCTTGGCCAGCTCTCCTGCTATCTCTCTCAGAATGACCTTCTTGATCCAAATCAGTCAGGTTTCAAGACTAGTCATTCAACTGAGACTGCTCTTCTCTGTGTCACGGAGGCGCTCCGCTCCGCACTGCTAAAGCTAACTCTCTCTCCTCTGCTCTCATCCTTCTAGACCTATCGGCTGCCTTTGATACTGTGAACCATCAGATCCTCCTCTCCACCCTCTCCGAGCTGGGTATCTCCGGCGCGGCCCACGCTTGATTGCGTCCTACCTGACAGGTCGCTCCTACCAGGTGGCGTGGCGAGAATCTGTCTCCGCACCACGTGCTCTCACCACTGGTGTCCCCCAGGGCTCTGTTCTAGCCCTCTCCTATTCTCGCTATACACCAAGTCACTTGGCTCTGTCATATCCTCACATGGTCTCTCCTATCATTGCTATGCAGACGAACACAATTAATCTTCTCCTTTCCCCCCTCTGATAACCAGTGTGCGAATCGCATCTCTGCATGTCTGGCAGACATATCAGTGTGGATGACGGATCACCACCTCAAGCTGAACCTCGGCAAGACGGAGCTGCTCTTCCTCCCGGGAAGGACTGCCCGTTCCATGATCTCGCCATCACGGTTGACAACCTCATTGTGTCCTCTCCCAGAGTGCTAAGAACCTTGGCGTGATCCTGGACAACACCCTGTCGTTCTCAACTCACATCAAGGCGGTGACCCGTTCTGTAGGTCATGCTCTACAACATTCGCAGAGTACGACCCTGCCTCACACAGGAAGCGGCGCAGGTCCTAATCCAGGCACTTGTCATCTCCCGTCTGGATTACTGCAACTCGCTGTTGGCTGGGCTCCCTGCCTGTGCTATTAAACCCCTACAACTCATCCAGAACGCCGCAGCCCGTCTGGTGTTCAACCTTCCCAAGTTCTCTCACATCACCCCGCTCCTCCGCTCTCTCCACTGGCTTCCAGTTGAAGCTCGCATCCGCTACAAGACCATGGTGCTTGCCTACGGAGCTGTGAGGGGAACGGCACCTCCGTACCTTCAGGCCTTGATCAGGCCCTACACCCAAACAAGGGCACTGCGTTCATCCACCTCTGGCCTGCTCGCCTCCCTACCTCTGAGGAAGTACAGTTCCCGCTCAGCCCAGTCAAAACTGTTCGCTGCTCTGGCACCCCAATGGTGGAACAAACTCCCTCACGATGCCAGG